>NC_089581.1:83855210-84080390 GCF_019320115.1 Miscanthus floridulus | reverse complement strand
ATGGGTAAGTCTAGCTGAGTACCTTCTTGTACTCAGGGTTTATTTCCCACTTATTGCAGACAACACTATTTATCATGGCTACTGTAGGAATTGCATCTGTCCCACGGTGGACGAGGAGTAGGCTCAGGCAAGGCGCTTCCATTTATATATCTAAGCTATGATGCTTTTGTGGGTTGTGATCACAGACTGGCAAGTATTTGAACCATGGTGTGAGGTGTTGGTTTAAAAACTACTTTGCTTCCGCTACTACTTTATTTGAACTTGGTTTGTAATAACTTCAATCACACTCTGATGTATGGCAATGTATTTGTGAACTCTATGTAACATGTGGCATGTATGTTGAATCATGTATGATCTTGGTTGTATGTTGGCGATGAATCGAGACCCTTCATGGTACTCGATGGACTACCAGGTTTATATGGGCTCAAGTATGAAAGTGTGACTGCTCCGCGGCTGCCATTGTACTTGTGCTCTTATAAATTGGACGGTTCTGTTATAGCTAGCTTCAGAGGAAGATTTAACATTAATTGCCACACGTGTATTTAAAACAAAGGTTTTGTTTTCCAAAACCAGTTTTTGGCAACTTATAGCTATATATATATATAGGTGTTCAAATCTGAAATTTGAATCTAAAGTGTGCCAGTGATCACTTCCTTTATGCCTAGTTAAGGATTTCGGGTAGCTAAATAAGTACTAACATGGGGGGTTTTATTTTTGTCGTCCATATGGTGTGCCATTGTATGGATGCCATTCACTTGAGTGGTAATGTATGGATCAAATGCCTCTATGCCCAAGGTAAGATGATGAGTGGCATGATCGCAAGATGTGAGCGTGTGGTCTAAGGGGAGAGGTAGCTTTATACTAAAGTATATATATGTCTCATATATATACTAAGGTACTTAATTGTGGGTTAGCTTTGATACGGTTGTATATGCATATTTATATGTGTGTATGGGACATATTTACTTTCAGGTAGCTTTGATACGGAAGTATATATATATGGATATATATATATGGAAGTATTTAGCATACAACCTAGAGCCTAGATTTTCATTTCTGCATGTACAATTGTGGGGCTATGCTGAAATGAAATTCTTATGCAGGTATGCTAACAACAAAACGTGTAGCTCGACTAGTTACGTTATTTATGAGAGAACGTATGTATGCCACTGTGTATGTTGCTAGAAGTTTCAATTTTTCTAAGTTTGTCAGGACGTATGGAACGTGCATGCATCATCATAAATCATTCATTACATACTTGCATTGTTCCTCCCCTTATAAGTTTCTTATTCCATTAAGTAACTCATTTCTATTATAATGTTGTTCTCACAAAGAGTTGCACCATATTTTGTTGGTACAGATGGCAGCATCAACTGGGAGTGAGACTTTCCTAGAGATCTTTGGTACCCCTGCCTTGCTCTAGAGGGTACTACACTTTGTGGGGTATACCGAGCCACCCCGCTACTTCTGAAATGAGGCATATCTAGAAGGATAGCCATGGTATGAGGTGTAGCTAACCATACCTGCTCGTACCCAAGCATCCCTATGGTTGGAGTGGAAGGCGGATTCTAAATGAAAAACTCCTTGGGAAGGTGCCCAAGTAGTTGCTTTTGAGGTGCTAAGCTAGATTTGTCAGCAACATGGAGATGAGTTGACCGACAGTGTAGCTGATAATTTTCCAATAGTGGATCTATCTACAATAGTTGGGGCACAACGTAACCGCAATGCGTTGATCCGAGACCGGGATGAGCGGGCAGAGAGTTCTAGTCCCGCTATGAGTGCTATGTTCGCCGTGATGAAGATGTTTTATGCTCGTCAAGACACCCGGGACTTTTTGTAGGAGTCATATACTACTTGTATCGATATAAATATGAAACCTGCGTTACTTGTTATGAACTAATCTCTTGGGTTTTCAATTAAAGTCCTTATCCACTATCTGTAACCTAATGTTTATTGCTTGAATTTCACAGGAAGCTATGGAAACTATGCGAGAAGATCTTGTTGCTGATGGGCACAAACCAATGACAAGGTGCTAATGTTGTTCCCATGGTCCTTTGCCTCTCCCATGGCTAGCTCCACTCCTAGGTCAGTGGCAACACTATTTTTTTGAAGAATGCTGGTATCCCGACAAGCTCCACTAGAACAGAGACATCGGCGGAGAGAATGCTTTGGGAATAGCTTGTTGTTGAATAGGAAAGTTCCACTAACCTCATCGAACAAGTGGATGAACTAAAGGGGAAGACAGAAAAGACTGAAGGGGAGTTTGAGGAGTTCAAGATACAGCCATAGGAGGAGTACAATAAGCTACGTGAGGATATCATGAGCTTCAGCTCTTCTTCTGGTAACTCTCAGTCGTCAACTCTGTTGGCTTGATGCAGTGAACATTTATGGTTTGATGTGTGTACTTGTGTGCTGGTTTGATGTGGTGAAACTATCAGCGGGTTGCTACTGATGTGTAAACAGTAATTTGTTGTATTTGATTGTCATGCTGAATAATTATGTAGACATCATTGAATAATTATGTAGTCAACATGTGCAGCAGTGATGATCTTGAATTTCTTTTATGATGAATTGATTGTTGGGCACGTGGTAGAACCTGGGTAGGCCACGTGATCAAAAAATTGTGACACATGGATGAACTTGTGCATGACACGTGAAATAGCCATAGCATGGCACGTGGGCTAATAAAAATCCAACATGTGGAAGGAAGCCATCAAGCCATGTGGATGAATCCAAAAATGAAATGTGGATGGACAACACCGTGACACGTGGTCGAATAAGAAATGACCATGTGGACCAATAAAAATACAACACATGGTCCAATGAAGAAATGACACGTGACCCAACCGCAACACGACACATGTGCCAATAGAAAATAGACATGTGGAACAACAGGGCCCTGACACGTGGTCCAATAAGAACCTAAAACGTGTAAAAACCAGAGATGGCCACGTTGTCCAATAACAAGGTGACATATACTTGAACCATCTCCACTGCAACCGGCTATAGTAGGTACACGTGGAAAGCATCTCCAACGGAAGCAACCGCCAGCATGGCTGCCCCCCTACTACGTATGCCAAAGCAGTTCTATGATGATCAATTTTCATCATAGATCTATCCAATTCTATGACAATTTTCTAGAATCATTATAGAATTGCAAGAATGACTTGACTTCTATGACAAACCATTTTTTGTCACAAATTCATCATAAAACTGAAATTATGACGAATTTGGCTCCTTCAGTGACAAAAACTAATCATCATAGAAGTGGATATTCCTAGTAGTGAATAGCCAAAGATGTCATGGTAAGAATACATGATCAATATGCCCCTGTTGACTTCATGGTTCCAGACATGGGAGAAGAACAAGATGACACACCCATCATCCTTGGAAGGCCATTCCTCAACACTACGAGCGCGATCTACATTGGATATGGACAACTTCATTTCCAATTCCCTAGAGAAAAGGTACGATGTTATTTCAATAGTTATACCACTTATGAGCAGCCAAAGAAGACCCGCTCTAGGAGGAGATGCCGATCCTCCTAACACCAGAAGAATCAATCCCCAAAGAATGGATGGCAAGAAGATGAAGAACTTGAAGAACCTATGAAAGATGAACCTACTCCACCATTGGTATATTTAACACACACAGATAAATCCACAAGCGTACGGATACCACTATGGCTTTCACCCGGAGGTATTCCATGTATCTTATCCATAGGGAAATGTGTAAGACTAACTATGGTCTAACTTAACAAGGGCTAGCGACTAGGTTAAGGATTAACTTAACTAGGAGTAGCAACAAGATTATGATAAATTGGAGCATAGAGAGGATAACTAAAGTTCTCTAGTTCTGACTTGGGTAAGGTTATGTCTTCTACTATTCAACTAGAGACATTACTAGGGAAAGACACCAGTAGAGGATGCTTTCCTTCACAACCGTGTCCTACATGCGCCTACAGATGGGAGGTGACTACAAAGGATCAACGAAGCTATATAGTATAGGGTATATAGAACTTATGTCACTCACACGATCTACCACCTTACGGAATGCAGGGTGCATCCACGATTAACCTAAGTCTAAGCACCACGCTTACACTTATGATTAATACTGTACTCCCCCTAGGAAGAGAATAAAGCACTCAAAAGAGAGTCATGAACCTGAAGAACAATATAATCAAGATGCTTACTTGAATCAGAAGTTGATTATCAGAGAAATCTCAGACACAACACAGATAGAACTTGAATCCACCAAGGTACAAGCCATAGAGAGAGCACCGATAGGCTAGCACCTCCTCCAAACTCTTCCCTCACTCTCTATCTCACTATTTCTATTTATAAGACTAGATGCTATGGAGGACTAATCTTCTCTTGATAGCTGGCTCTACTCTTCATGATATGAATTAGGGTTTTAGGATGGCTTCAGGGGGTAGGGGCTGCTATATATAGGCTAAGGTGGAGTAGGGGGCAAGGAATCATCACGTTATCAATCCCCATCAATTCCCTCGATCACTGTTGGATGCACTCACTGTAAACCACCTTAAATTAACGGTGTAGATCTTGGAAACATAGTGGCGGAGGGCAAATGGACTCCGTAGTAGGCTGGCCGGCCTAGGGCTTGGGCCGGTGGACATACTTTCATGGACGTTTGGCCCAAGCTTCGGTGTGGTGTCTTTTGGAACCTTCTAGAGTTGTCTTTCACAGTTTTTGCGGGTTGAATCACTTGTTGTCGTCGGTTTACTTATTTGGAGTGTATGACAGTGGCCCCGAGTGCTATTTTCTGGATAAATTCTCCTGCATACAAATATTTACCAAAGCTCATGGATTTCATTTGTTTAAACCCCTATACCTATGTGTGGTGATGGAATTAAATATAAATGTAGGTTATGTTGATGGTTTATTATTGGTGTTAGTGACCGTCAACATCCACCAAACTCAAGTCCACAGACCAAATAGGTATGGAAAGAAAAGGTGACATCAATAGAGTCACCATCACAAGTGGTGCAACCATCAAGGTCTCCATCTCCGAGACTGACAGATGCAGCCAAGGAATGAACAAGGCTAGAGGTTGTCCTGTTCGGAGGACTTAAAAATCTAAACCCTCGCCGTGAGGTAACATCAGTAATAATCAATATTTACTTTTCCACATTGCATGAATTATTTTATTTTAGCATATTTACTTTTCTACATTAACATTGTGTTAATAAAAGAAAATAAAAAAGTTTATTGTTGTATCATAAAATCTTAAATCCCCATGTGAGTAATTTTCTTGGACTGTAAAACCCGCAAGAACATTCACTGTGGTGGCATAAAAATAAATAAAAATACCATGCATACATATTTCCCTTTCTGCATATCAAAATCAGAAAATCCAAAAAATAGTAGATAGACATCTTGCTATAATTATGCCAATAAGGAAATATTTTGAAACCCACAAGAACGTCTAATCTCCGGACGGCGGAATGCTAACCCCTTATCCTAACCTGTTTCATGAGCCTTGGTGTTCTTGTTGGTATTTTGCAGGATTATATATATAACATGATCAAGAGCAAGTTCACCCAGTCGACTTCAACCCACTACATCCATGGACGAAGAGAGCAACCATGGGCAAATGTGCTCTGAGAAGGATCACTCAACATTCGACCACGCCAACAACTAGCTTGGGGGAGGAACATCCCCCGTGTATCTAGATAAGTATTACTTTTCCTTTGGTTTTACTATTAGTGAGTTTGTTATATGCTAGATAAAAAAATAATAAATTAAAAAAAATAAAAATTTATCTTAGCTAGTTATATATATAAGGTGTGATCTTAAAACAAAATAAAATGTGTGTTTAAGTTTGATTTTTAAGAAAGGACTCTGAAGATAATCTCTTGAAATGAAAATGATGAATAGTTGCTTTGTTGTAATTCCTTTCAAATACCTAGTTTTTAGCCTTGAATTTCCTGAGTTTTGGATAAGATTGTTTTGGTATAAGAATTTACTCTGAACTTAAAACTCGTGGGAAACATATGCTTGATCTAAGTCTAGGTAATTGACGGATATGATATGAGAAGGTCTGAGCTGCTGTTTATCTTGTTCCAAGTGACACTAAAAGTTTTGGAGATTTATCTTTTGAAAAACATAAAAATTCTACAAGATGAGCTCCTGTATGACAAAGCTTGAATTCCTACCAAAGCCATACATGATATTTAGATTAGGAAAACTTCCTCATATATGTTGCTTGTTTTGCATTGTGTTTAGTCAAGCTTTGTTGACCCTTATGAGAGGTTTGTCATGCTCTTAAAATCAAGATCACGTACACACCACCCACATATGCACTATTCCTACACTTAGGGTAGGCACAAAAACATGCCTTCCATCTAGATCCACCCAAAAATATTCTACTCCAACATTGGGGGTGAACACCAAAAGCATGCTTATTAGGTTTCCACTCCAAATAAATGCTTCAATTCTTGTTGCTATCTCTCAAAAGTTCTGTTGCAGAAAAGAAGCATGTGGCTATGCAAAAGTTATTCATAAAAAAGGAAGAAAAGAAAAAATGGACAAGTGTCTGTGATATTGAAAGCAATGGGTACTCAGATGCCCGCCTAAAAAAAGAGAAAGAGAGACGAATAAGATAGCACATGTTTTCTTACAAATGTTTCCAAGTTTCAAAAGAGAGATAAGTTTTCAAGGAGCATAATAGAATTAGGATAGCCACTGTAACACCCCAGGTGTTTGGCTTCCACATTTGCACTTGCATTTCATAAACATGAGCATCATTCATCCATTTATGAGTTCATATTGCATGAAACATGCTCTTGAAACATTGTAACATATTGCCATATATCATGTATGTTTGTTTTATGAAATAAATAGTGTGCAACACTCAAATGCAACATATGCAACCCACTTTAGTGAAACATGGTTAGTAGTACAATGCAACACAATCACGAAACATGTGAAACATGACTATGAAACAAATGTAACATTTCATGTGTTTTTCATTGTTTCAATACATGTGATGCTTGATTCTTGTGTGACCAATGTATGGTGTGGCTAATTATTCTCCTAAGAACCTTAGTTATACTTAGAATGTCATTTGGAACATTGTTCATGTTGATCATTTTGCCTAATTAGGTTTCCAAGTCATGGTTTGACCAATTTGGACCCCTAGAGCTCCTATGTTTGACTGATTAAAAAGTGTAGCTTATGATGTTTGCATGTCTGAGCAACCTAAAGCAAAGTTGTAGAGAATTATATAAGGAACAAAAGTTATTTTTTGACCATCTCATGAAAATGTGCACAACATGCTCAAAAAGGGCCCACAACCCTAAGATCAGTGCTGTTTCAACACTTAGAAATTTTCTAAGTATTGGAACTGCTTTTCAGTTTACATGATGACAACTTTGGAACCATGTAAATGGAAATCCTTGGTGAATTAGCTCGAGCTCATGTTGAGTCATTTGGAGTACTCACTTAGCTCTATCATGTAGTCCATCTGGATTAGATTTTGGCCGAGCAGATTAGGAGATAATCACCGTCAAAGTTCGCCTGTCAATCAGCACCATTGAGCACTGAAACGAAAAATTCAGACGCTACAGTACCTGACCGGTTCAGGGTTTCACCACCGCGTGGCGCCGCGCGTCGCCGATGGCCTGACTGGCCAGGCCACATCAGGCCTGAGCTCGGTGATTGAAGCCCCAGCACGCCACCGAGAGCCCCCCCTATGCCTCAGTTCATTTCTTCGCTTCCTCCCTTCTCCTTCGCAGCCGCAGCGGACCGCCGCTGTCGCCTATTGCTCCGACGAGCTCGCACGCGCTCACCGCTGCGTCTCGCCTCGCACCATCCCACCCAAAGCTCTACTAGCACCTCACGGTCCTCGTCGACGTCTTTGCTATGCCGTAAGAGCTCTAGGTGAGCGGCATTGCCGATTCCGCGCACCGCCACGCCATGGCCGCGCCGGTGACCTCGCCGTGGCCAGCTCAAAACCGCTCCTCTCTCCCTTCCCTAGCTACAGTACACCTTCTCTGTCATGTGCTGATGCCTGGGTGAAGACGTCACCACCCCCACCGGTCCAGCCAGGCCGGAACACGGCCGCGCGCCGCCGTGCGCCATGGCCGAGCCGCCGAGCTCCGTGGCCAGGGTACCTAGAGTCCGCTAGAGCTTAGGGTTAGTAGGTCATTGGACGCGGTAGGTCATGGCGAGCACGGAGGTACCCTCCGCGTCGCCGGTAAAGCCGCCGCCGGCGAGCTACGCCATCTTCCGCGCCATCGCAGCCGTGTCCCCTGCTTCGCTGTCGCTGACCGGTGGGTCCGGCTGACAGCCGGGTCCCACACGTTAGTGACTGCTTGTTTCTAAGGATATCTCATTTATTCAGTTTTTGAATGCAGTTTGTGATTTTTGTATCTCCAAATTGGTAGATCCAAATGGTGTGAGGCTAATTTTGGTAGAATCACAGTGAAGTCTAGTATTTAAGAAAAATATGTCTTGAGCACATTATGTAGAAATTTTGGATGAATTAAATAGGAACTTGAAAGGTGTTTTTGAATGCATGCAAATTTGTTTAAATCATATCTTGAGTTTCTGTGATCCAAAAATTATGAAATTTTGTGGGTAAGCTAGTCTTGCTTAGTAGAAGCTCTGGTTAAAATTTCAGAGTCATTGCATGTATGGTTTTTGAGTTATAGATTTTCCTTTTACCATTGAATGATCATTGTGTAAATTTTAGTAATTAATCTATGAATCCAATGGCTATGAAACTTGGTAGGTAGTATCTTAGTACCTTATGGATGCTAGGAAAAATATGAAATCTATTACTTGACACTTTTCACTAAGGTTTCCTAATTACGCCATTTTAAGCCATTCTGCCTTACCATTTTTGTGTAGGTTGTTATACTTACTCAAATGGTGTGAAATGTTTATGGTAGTCTACTTAGGGCATGTAGTGTCTACTATAATTTTTGTAGATTTAATGGTGTAGTTTTCATATATGTTTACTATTTCCTCTAATTAATTAAATAAATTAAGAGAGGTATTAAAAGAAATGTTTTTGTGATGAACACCCTACTTTCTGGTGTTCTTGTGATATGTGTGATATATGAGTAAGGTTGGTTTTGTCCAATTAAGTGTTTATATCATAAGTTAATAATTATTTGTTTGCATTATGTCCTTCTGGACAGATCTGGGGACTTTGGAAAGTTCCCCATCATATTTTGATTTTCTGTGATTGTGATGAATACAAGAGTTGTAGATAATTTATGTATCTAGCCCCTGTCCAAATTTGAGGGCATTTGGCCCAGTAGTTTAGAAACTACAGCTGTTTAAAGTTAGGTTCCAGTTTTGCTTACTCTCTGCCTTATGAGGACAGAGTTCTGTTGATTTATGTATTCGACTTGGTAAAGTGTTGAATCATGCTTCGAGGTCTGAAAATGAATTGTTGAAAATTTCATAAGCTTTCCAGATTGTCTTGTTGCAAGTCATTTGGATTTGTAAATCTCCAGTTATGGCTAGTTTGCTGTACCGCTACATAGTCTTCATTTTGCTGGAATACAAATGCTTGAGTGTATGCTTGATGCAATGTTCTCGTTGATTGTTTAGGGGTTAGCCTAACTTGAGAATATGCTTAGGTGCAGGTGCTAGGTCATTAACTGAAGATGAGCAATTATACATTAGGTTGTATAAACTTGGTAAGTAAAGTGATTTGAATAGGGCTTAAGTTGGAATATCAAACTATAGCGAACATGTGCATTCCCCGAGCATCCCTGACATTCGTTCATGTGCGTCCATGATATTTATCTTGCGCATTCATGCAATAGGTGTGCCGGAGGGAGTGACGTTGCTGGAGTTCAAGGGAGCCATCCAGGAGGAGGAACCCGGGGTGCAGGAAGCCGACGAAGCAGCCGCCGCAGAGGAGTTGCCCGAGTGCCCTGACCACCAGCCTTCCTCGTTCCTGAAAGGCAAGCCCCGGAGCATATTAAGCCTCCCATATTTTTACAAATACATTGAGTATCTTTTATTGTTGATGATGCATTAAGTATAGGAATTGGTTGGAACCAGTTGCTGCATTATATATCCTTCCTTGTCCAGATATCGCACTGGAATCCTATTTAAGTTTAGGACGGGTTAAATGCTTAGCCATGCTTAGTGCGGTAGAAGTCAGGTGATTTCCTATCACCTGTGAGCTTTAGGAAGAGGTGGATCACGGTTGGCTACATTTGCTATCGTGGAAAAGAACCATGTGAATAATGAATTAAGACCGGGCGGGGTCTTGTGTAGGTTTGGACATAGTGACTCCGTCTGAGTCGTTTAAGGACCGATACGCTGTACGTCCTCATGTCATGTTGAACGCAGCCTAACACTTAGCTGGCCGGATAAGTCGTTCCGACCACGAAGCCTAGTAGCTCGACTCAGGCCGGGGACGCGAGTAGTGGCATGCATTCTGGAGGTAGTAAGGATGTGCAGAGAGCCATTGGCATAAGTCCAAGGCGGGTTAGAGTCCCGAACAACCTTGGCAGAGTGGTTCTCTGAGAATGTCGATCTGTTCGGACTCATGACTCCTGAATCGTACCAAAGGTGACTTGTTTCTGACCCTGACAGGGGAAGCAGGGTTTGTGTTTAGGAACACCCCTCCAGCTGGATAGGAATCGATTCAAATCGCTGTCTCTCCCGGATAGTGAGAACTTGACTGAGCAGCGGCAACATAGATTCAATTAATTTAACGATATGGTTGAATGGATGATGATAATAAGGTTGCCACAATGAACACCTGATATGGTTATTAATGTTTGCACCCTAATAAAATGATTGCTTAGTACAGGTGCTAATTTAGATGATAGGATAATGGCTAAAAGTCACTGCTAGTCAGGATAAGAGTTGATCATACTACTTATGCTTTTCTGCAAAAAGAAAGTGTCAGCCAGCTCCACTACATTAAGCTATGCATAATCCTTGGTGTCATTTGTTTGATTTTTGACGGGTAAGTCTAGCTGAGTACATTCCCGTACTCAGGGTTTATTCCCCCTTGTTGCAGATGACCTTCTATATCAAGGATTCTGTAAGTATTGTCTCCACCCGGCGGGTGATGAAGACTAGATCATGGGCATGATCTCCGTTCTCTTATCTGAATGCTTTTGCGGGCCGTGATCAGCAAACTAGTATGTGTATTTGAACTCGGGTGTGTGAGTTAAACTATTTGCTTCCGCATGATTACAAGACTTGTTTTGTAATAACGATGACTCTGTGATGATGTAACCTATTTGCGAACGTCTGTGAAATGTTGTAACGTATGATATGTTATGTTGAATTACTGTGATCTTGGTTGTATGCAAGTTGGTTTGAAATCCTTCAAGATTTCGGTTGACTACTGGGTTTATATGGGCTCAAGTTCGAGAATTTGATCGTTTCGGCGATTGTTTTTGTACTTGTGCTCTTATAAGTTGGTCGGTTCTGTGACAGCTGATATCAGAGCGAGATTCAACATTAAACATGTCTTATGGCTATTTAAAATAAAAGCTTTTGTTGTAAAAATAGTTTTCAAACTTATAGTTATATATAAGTGTTCAAAAATCAAAATTTTTATGGTATACTGGTGATCACATCCGTTATAGCCCACTTAAGGACTTCTAGGTGGCTTATGTATAATTACTAACTTGGGGAAATTGATTGTTTCTATTTCGTCGTCCATGCGGCGTGATATTGCATGGGTGCCATTCGTTTGAATGGTAATGTATGGATCAATTGCCTCTACGCTAAGGTAAGTGTGAGTTGCGAGAGCATGACTGTCCAACCATCGGTCTAGGGGAGAGCTAGTTGTGGTTACTGGAGTATTTACATGTTGCATACATGTATATATGAAGGTACTTAATTGTGGGTACATTTGTCGGGTAGTTTGGATACCGAAGTATATGTATCGGGGGATGTATATATGGAGAGTATCTTAGTTACTACTTGTGTAATTAGCATTATATCTTGTTGGGTGGGGCTGCAATGAAGTTTCTGTAGGTACGCTAACAACGCACCGTGTAGATCGACTAGTTACCGCTAATTGAGAGAACGTATGTATGCCACCGTATATTCCGCTAAAGCTTAAATTTTTTTAGGTTTGTGAGGACGTACGGAACAAGCATGCATCATATTCACTCATGACATTCATATTGCATTGCTCCCTCCCTTATAATGACTTATCCCAAGTATAAAGTACAATCTCTCAGCAAAGTAACCCTCTCACATGAATTGCATCCCTTTTTGATACAGATGGCCGCGCCCGTGTTCCCTACTGGTAGCACACCTTTTTGGACCAGTTCGGTACTCCCACCTTGCTCTGGAGGGTGCTCAGTTCAGTTGGGTACCCGGAGGCACCCAGCTACACGTGGAGGCAGGCGGTACCATTGGGAGATGTACCATGGTACGTTGTGACCTTTGTAGTGCCGCAAAACCCCACAAGACCGTTGTGGCATGGGTGGAGCATTGAGACGGATGGACGAAGCCCATGGGAAGCTGCTCAGGTTGCTGCCCTTGATGTGCTGATGGATATAGCACAGAGCTTTGGGGATGAGTTAGTGGGTGGACCTGCTTCATCCATTCCCCGAGTGTCTCCTACTGAGGCTGAGTGGACTCAGGACGTTGGTCAGGCCTTGGTGCGAGGCCGTGGTGAACGGGTGTAGAGCGACAACGCTGGAATGAGTGCTATGATGGCAGTCTTGAAGCTTTGTCGAGTCAGGCAAAACACCCTTTCAAGTGCACTAGATGAAGCTGGCAAGGCAATGGAAGCCCAGCATAGGTTCAAGTTGCGTGCCCGCAAGTATCGCTGTAGGGCGGATGCATGTGGGAGAGCTCAGCAAGAAGTTGAGGAGATTCACGGTATTGCAAATTATCGCCTGCAACAGTGGGGTCAAACCGCACGCGAGAGAGACGAGCTTCATAACCAGCTGATGAACCTCACTATTGAGAGAGATGAGGCCGCACAAGAGTTGGATCGTGTGACACGTCACCGGGATGCCGCTTTAGAGTTAGCAGAAGAAAGACGTCGGGGTTGGATTTTGGCCAACCATAACGCCTTTCAAAGAGAGCAAGCACTACAAGAACAGCTTGAAGAGCTTCAGGTTGAGCACCATCAGCTGCACAACCGTCTATTTCCTATTCCCTGTCCCATACCCAGGTATCCAATAGTGGGTGGACCTCAAGTAATTGAGGTCGATGAGGAAGAAGAGGACATGCAGATGGATGATAATGCACCTGAGCCAGCAGATGAAGAAGAAGAGGAAGAACCAGAAGAAGTCCAAGGTGTCTCCGATGTGGACAGCGATCACTTCGACGAGTAGTTCGTTAGCAAGCCTCACTAGTCAAGCTTTTGCAGTCAGTGATGTAATGAACTTAAGTACGAAGACTGATGTTGGATGTACCTTTTTAATTTGAATTCGGCATGTAATGTACTTTAATTCGCTCCCTTCGAGATGCGTATCATAATGGTTAAGTTAAAACTTGTCATGTTGGAATGCACTGCGTTTGGCGCTAGTAATCTACTTGATGATGTGGTGATTGGAGAATGAATTATTGCCTCTATTTATTGTATGAAATTTTTATTCTCGTCAGTAAATTCAGTTTGGCACGATTATATTGTTCCTCTCCAATGTGCTGACATCATCAATAATTACTGGTTGCGCATTGTGCAGATGCCTCGTACTCGTTCCACCGGTGCGGGTGATGATGATGATCTTCCGCCACCACCACCCACACCAACGGAATTAATAGCAATGCTTGCAGAAGGACAGCGCACTATGGCCAAGGCCCTCCGTACGATTGCGAATCATGATGGCCGTGGTCCACGCTAAGGACCGGATCCAAATCAATACAGTGATTTCAAGGATTTCCTTGACACGAAACACCCAATCTTCAAGGAGGCTGAGGAGCCTCTACAAGCTGATGAGTGGTTGAATACTCTTGAGCAGAAGTTCCGTCTGCTCCACTTGACTGAGGTGCTAAAGACTGAGTACGCATCTCACCAACTGCATGGGCCAGCTGGCATTTGGTGGAGTCATCATCAGTCCACTATGCCCGCTAATGCCCAAATCACTTGGGATCAGTTCAAGTCTGCTTTCAGGGGAAATTACATTCCTCCTGGTCTCATGGCGATCAAGCATACGGAGTTCATGAAGCTGACTTAGGGGAACAAGAGCCTGAATGAATACCTGCAAGCTTTCAACAACCTTTCAAGGTATGCTACCGAGTTTGTGGACACCGATGCTAAGAAGATTGCTAGCTTCAAGCGGGGACTTAGCCCCAAACTGATGAAGACCATGGGAAATTGCAAGTGCGCTCATTTTAATGAGTTTGTGAGTGATGCTTTATCGCAAGAGAACAACAATGCTGTGTATGCTGCTTCAAAAAGTCGTAAGAGGGCCTATGAGGTGGGTGCCTCACAATCTAAGGCTCCCGTCGCATAGAGGGCTCCATTCTATCCTCCAGCGTCAGCCACCAAGTTTCACCCACCGCAGAAGAAGAATCCCGCCAAGACTGGGTTTCACAAGGCATTTACAGTTGCTCTTCCCAAGGGCACTACCAGTCAGGGCAGTTCTAGGGCTCCACCAAGCAACATGCCATGCTGGAACTGCAACAAGATAGGCCACTGGGCAAGGGAGTGCCCTTACCCTAAGAAGAATAATTACCAGGGTGGCCGTTAGGGACAAGTGAACCACACTAATATTACTGAGATTCCTTTAGGAGAGGTAGTGACTGCCGGTAAGTTTTTGATTGACCAACACCCCGTAGTTGTACTATTTGATTCAGGTGCTTCGCATTCCTTCATTAGTCCAGCATTTGCATCTAAGTTTATGTAGAAAACATATACTGTTGAGGGTGAGGGTTATTGTATTAGGGCTACCAGTGGTATTATCCCAACCAAGCTGGTAGTTGGGGATGTACAATTTGTGATAGAGGGGCGAAGTTATTAGGGTTGATCTGGTAATTTTACCGGGGCTAGGTATCGATGTGATATTGGGAATGAACTGGATGAGCCGTCATGGAGTGCTTATCGATACATCGACTAGGGTAGTTATGCTTAGAGATCCTGGCAATCAGGAGGGTTTTATAGTACAGTTACCCAGGGACATCAATCTTTCTTGCACGACCAATGCGGTGCAAGCAAAGTCTCTGGCAGATATCCCTGTCGTGTGTGACATTCCGGATGTTTTCCCTGATGATTTGCCTGGATTGCCCCCGGATCGAGAAGTAGAATTCAAGATAGAGTTGCTTCCTGGTACAGCTCCCATCTCTAGAAGGCCATATAGAATGCCTCCTAATGAACTAGCCGAACTTAAGACCTAGTTGAATGAACTGCTAAAGAAAGGCCTTATCCGCCCTAGTTCATCTCCGTGGGGGTGCCCAGCCATCTTTGTGAAGAAGAGGGATCAATCTCTATGCATGTGTGTAGATTATAGACCCTTGAATGCAGTTACAATCAAGAATAAGTACCCTCTACCACGCATCGATATCTTGTTTGATCAGTTGTCTAAAGCAAAAGTCTTTTCCAAGAATGATTTGAGATCTGGGTATCATCAAATCAAAATTTGGCCTAAGGATGTCCCAAAAACTACATTCTCTACAAGATATGGTCTGTATGGGTACCTTGTTATGTCTTTTGGATTGACCAATGCCCCCGCACATTTTATGTATCTGATGAATTCGGTGTTTATGCCCGAGTTGGACAAATTTGTGGTGGTATTTATAGATGATATCCTGGTCTATTCTAAGAATGAAGAAGATCATGTTGAACATTTGCGGGTGGTTCTCACTAGATTGTGGAACACCAGCTATATGCAAAGTTTAGCAAATGTGAATTCTGGCTTCGTGAGGTACCTTTTCTTGGACACGTGTTGTCCGATGGTGGAATTATGGTGGATCCCACCAAGGTGCAAGAAGTGTTGAACTGGAAGGCTCCAATCTCGGTGCATGAGGTTCGGAGTTTTCTGGGGTTGGCTGGCTATTATCGTCGCTTCATCCCGGATTTCTCTAAAATAGCCAAGCCTATGACTCGGTTGCTGCAAAAAGACATGAAGTTTGTTTGGACTTCTGAGTGTGATACGGCTTTCCATACCCTGCGAACTCTTCTAACGTCGGCTCCGGTTTTGGCACAACCAGATATCGAGAAACCTTTTGATGTGTTCTATGATGCATCAGGTATTGGGTTAGGAGGTGTTCTTATGCAAGAGGGTAGAGTCATTGCTTATACCTCTCGCCAACTTCGGAAGCATGAAGTGAATTATCCAACGCATGACTTGGAACTCGCTGTAGTTGTTCATGCTTTGAAGGCCTGGAGACATTATCTACTTGGCAATGTGTGCAACATCTACACTGATCATAAAAGTCTCAAGTACATCTTCACTCAACCAGAGTTAAATATGCGTCAGAGAAGATGGCTCAAGTTGATCAAGGATTATAACCTCCAAGTGCACTATCACCCTGGCAAGGCAAACGTTGTCGCGGATGCCTTAAGCAGAGAGTCTCATTGCCACTCATTGATTGAGAGTGATGTCCATTTGTTAAAGCTCCTTCATCCTGCAGTCCTTCACAACATCACTATCAGTTGTACTCTACAGAGTCGAATTATCGAGCTACAGAAGACAGATGCAGGTGTGTTTCACATCAAGCGCAAGATGAAAGAGCAAGAAACCAAACATTTTTGAGTAGATGAGGAAGGCATGTTATGGTTCAAGGATAGGTTGGTAGTTTCGAAGGATAGAGAGCTTAGAAATCAAATCATATCCGAAGCTCATTCCTCTAAACTATCTATTCATCCTGGTAGTAGTAAAATGTATCATGATTTAAAGCCTCGATTTTGGTGGACCAAAATGAAGAAAGAGATAGCCGCTTATGTGGCTAGGTGCGACACTTGTTGTCGGGTCAAGGCTGTGCACATGAAAGCTGGATTACTTCAGCCACTCTCTATTCTAGGTTGGAAATGGGAAGAGATAAGTATGGATTTTATTGTTGGACTCCCTACTACTCAGAGGAATTTTAACTCAATTTGGGTAATTGTGGACCGACTGACCAAGTCGGCACACTTCATTCCGGTCCGCATAGACTTTCGTCCAACCGACTATGTGGAGTTGTACTTCAACCAGATAGTCCGACTGCATGGGATCCCTTGTACTATTGTCTTAGATAGAGGACCACAGTTCACTGCTCGCTTTTGGGAGCACTTACATGGATTATTAGGGACTAAGCTAGTAAGAAGTTCTGCCTATCATCCGCAAACCAATGGGCAAACTGAAAGAGTGAATCAAATCTTAGAAGATATGTTGAGAGCATGTGTCATCTCGACGAAGGGCTCATGGGAAAAATGGTTGCCCCTAGCTGAATTCTCGTATAATAACAGTTATCAAGAGAGTATAAAGATGGCACCGTTTGAAGCTTTGTATGGCCGGAAGTGTAGAACCCCGTTGAACTGGGTAGAAGCCAGTGAAAGGAGATATTATGGAATTGATTTTGTTCAAGAAGCCGAAGAACAAGTCCGTACTATCCAAACCCACATGGCCGCAGCTCAAGCTAGACAGAAAAGTTATGCTGATCGGCGTAGAAAACCTATTGAGTTTGAAGTTGGAGACTTCATTTATCTGAAAGTCTCACCTATGAAGAGTGTCCAACGCTTTGGTGTGAAGCGAAAGCTTGCGCCGAGATATGTTGGTCCGTTTGAAATCATTGGACAAAGTGGTAAGGTGGCGTACAAGATTCAATTACCCTCCTGAGATGAGTGCTATCTTCAATGTCTTTCATGTATCCCAATTGAAGAAATGTCTTCGCGTCCCTGAAGAGAGAGTTCCGTTGGGGGATATCGAGTTAAAATCTGATTTGACCTTTGAAGAAAAGCCAGTTCGAGTGATTAACACTCGTGAGCGAGTGACTCGGAGTCAGGTAGTCAAGTTCTACAAAGTCATATGGAGCAATCAGGGTAGTGAACGCGATGCAACGTGGGAGAGGGAAGATTATTTGAGGGATGGTTATAAGGAATTCTATCAACAATGGTACGCTTTTCAAATCTCGGGATGAGATTTTTATAAGGGGGGAGGGCTGTAACACCCTAGGTGTTTGGCTTCCACATTTGCACTTGCATTTCATAAACATGAGCATCATTCATCCATTTATGAGTTCATATTGCATGAAACATGCTCTTGAAACATTGTAACATATTGCCATATATCATGTATGTTTGTTTTATGAAATAAATAGTGTGCAACACTCAAGTGCAACATATGCAACACACTTTAGTGAAACATGGTTAGTAGTACAATGCAACACAATCATGAAACATGTGAAACGTGATTATGAAACAAATGTAACATTTCATGTGTTTTTCATTGTTTCAATACATGTGATGCTTGATTCTTGTGTGACCAATGTATGGTGTGGCTAATTATTCTCCTAAGAACCTTAGTTATACTTAGAATGTCATTTGGAACATTGTTCATGTTGATCATTTTGCCTAATTAGGTTTCCAAGTCATGGTTTGACCAATTTGGACCCCTAGAGCTCCTGTGTTTGACTGATTAAAAAGTGTAGCTTATGATGTTTGCATGTCTGAGCAACCTAAAGCAAAGTTGTAGAGAATTATATAAGGAACAAAAGTTATTTTTGACCATCTCATGAAAATGTGCACAACATGCTCAAAAAGGGCCCACAAGCCTAAGATCAGTGCTGTTTCAACACTTAGAAATTTTCTAAGTATTGGAACTGCTTTTCAGTTTACATGATCACAACTTTGGAACCATGTAAATGGAAATCCTTGGTGAATTAGCTCGAGCTCATGTTGAGTCATTTGGAGTACTCACTTAGCTCTATCATGTAGTCCATCTGGATTAGATTTTGGCCGAGCGGATTAGGAGATAATCACCGTCAAAGTTCGCCTGTCAGTCAGCACCATTGAGCACTGAAACGAAAAATTCAGACGCTATAGTACCCGATCGGTTTAGGGTTTCACCGCCGCGTGGCGCCGTGCGTCGCCGACGGCCTGACCGGCCAGGCCACGTTGGGCCTAAGCTCGGCGATTGAAGCCCCAGCACGCCACCGAGAGCCCCCCCTGTGCCTCAGTTCATTTCTTCGCTTCCTCCCTTCTCCTTCGCAGCCGCAGCGGACCACCGCTGTCGCCTATTGCTCCGACGAGCTCACACGCGCTCACCGCTGTGTCTCGCCTCACACCATCCTGCCCAAAGCTCCGCTAGCACCTCACGGTCCTTGTTGACATCTTCGCTGTGCCGTAAGAGCTCTAGGTGAGCGGCATTGCTGATTCCGCGCACCGCCGCACCATGGCCGCGCCGGTGACCTCGCCGTGGCCAGCTCAAAACCGCTCCTCTCTCCCTTCCCTAGCTACAGTATCGCCTTCTCCGTCATGTGCTGATGCCTAGGTGAAGATGTCACCACCCCCCACCAGTCCAGCCAGGCCGGAACACGGCCGCGCGCCGCCGTGCGCCATGGCCGAGCCACCGAGCTCCGTCGCCGGGGTACCTAGAGTCCGCTAGAGCTTAGGGTTAGTAGGTCATTTGACGCGGTAGGCCATGGTGAGCACGGAGGTACCCTCCGCGTCGCTGGTAAAGCCGCCGCCGGCGAGCTACGCCGTCTTCCGCGCTGTCGCAGCCGTGTCCCCTGCTTCGCTGTCGCTGACCGGTGGGTCTAGCTGACAGCCGGGTCCCACACGTCAGTGACTGCTTGTTTCTAAGGATATCTCATTTATTCAGTTTTTGAATGCAGTTTGTGATTTTTGTATCTCCAAATTGGTAGATCCAAATGGTGTGAGGCTAATTTTGGTAGAATCACAGTGAAGTCTAGTATTTAAGAAAAATATGTCTTGAGCACATTATGTAGAAATTTTGGATGAATTAAATAGGAACTTGAAAGGTGTTTTTGAATGCATGCAAACTTATTTAAATCATATCTTGAGTTTCTGTGATCCAAAAATTATGAAATTTTGTGGGTAAGCTAGTCTTGCTTAGTGGAAGCTCTGGTTAAAATTTGAGAGTCATTGCATGTATGGTTTTTGAGTTATAGATTTTCCTTTTACCATTGAATGATCCTTGTGTAAATTTTAGTAATTAATCTATGAATCCAATGGCTATGAAACTTGGTAGGTAGTATCTTAGTACCTTATGGATGCTAGGAAAAATATGAAATCTATTGCTTGACACTTTTCACTAAGGTTTCCTAATTATGCCATTTTAAGCCATTCTGCCTTACCATTTTTGTGTAGGTTGTTATACTTACTCAAATGGTGTGAAATTTTTATGGTAGTCTACTTAGAGCATGTAGTGTCTACTGTAATTTTTGTAGATTTAATGGTGTAGTTTTCATATATGTTTACTATTTCCTCTAATTAATTAAATAAATTAAGAGAGGTATTAAAAGAAATGTTTTTGTGATGAACACCCTACTTTCTGGTGTTCTTGTGATATGTGTGATATATAAGTAAGGTTGGTTTTGTCCAATTAAGTGTTTATATCATAAGTTAATAATTATTTGTTTGCATTATGTCCTTCTGGATAGATCTGGGGACTTTGGAAAGTTCCCCATGATATTTTGGTTTTCTGTGATTGTGATGAATACAAGAGTTGTAGATAATTTATGTATCTAGCTCCTATCCAAATTTGAGGGCATTTGGCCCAGTAGTTTAGAAAATACAGCTGTTTAAAGTTAGGTTCCAGTTTTGCTTACTCTCTGCCTTATGAGGACAGAGTTCTGTTGATTTATGTATTCGACTTGGTAAAGTGTTGAATCATGCTTCGAGGTCTGAAAATGAATTGTTTACAATTTCATAAGCTTTCCAGATTATCTTGTTGCAAGTCATTTGTATTTGTAAATCTCCAGTTATGGCTAGTTTGCTGTACCGCTACATAGTCTTCATTTTGCTGGAATACAAATGCTTGAGTGTATGCTTGATGCAATGCTCTCGTTGATTGTTTAGGGGTTAGCCTAACTTGAGAGTATGCTTAGGTGGAGGTTCTAGGTCATTAACTGACGATGAGCAATTATACATTAGGTTGTATAAACTTGGTAAGTGAAGTGATTTGAATAGGGCTTAAGTTGGAATATGCAAACTATAGCGAACATGTGCATTCCCCGAGCATCCCTGACATTCGTTCATGTGCCTCCATGATATTTATCTTGCGCATTCATGCAATAGGTGTGACGGAGAGAGTGACGTTGCTGGAGTTCTAGGGAGCCATCCAGGAGGAGGAACCCGAGGTGCAGGAAGCCGACGAAGCAGCCGCCGCGGAGGAGTTGCCCGAGTGCCCTGACCACTAGCCTTCCTCGTTCCTGAAAGGCAAGCCCCGGAGCATATTAAGCCTCCCATGTTTTTACGAATACATTGAGTATCTTTTATTGTTGATGATGCATTAAGTATAGGAATTTGTTGGAATCAGTTGCTGCATTATATATCCTTCCTTGTCCAGATATCGCACTGGAATCCTATTTAAGTTTAGGACGGGTTAAATGCTTAGCCATGCTTAGTGCGGTAGAAGTCAGGTGATTTCCTGTCACCTGCGAGCTTTAGGAAGAGGTGGATCACGGTTGGCTATATTTGCTATCATGGAAAAGAACCATGTGAATAATGAATTAAGACCGGGCGGGGTCTTATGTAGGTTTGGACATAGTGACTCTGTCTGAGTCGTTTAAGGACCGATACGTTGTACGTCCTCATGTCATGTTGAACACAGCTTAACACTTAGCTGGCCGGATAAGTCGTTCCGACCGCGAAGCCTAGTAGCTCGACTCAGGCCGGGGACGCGAGCAGTGGCGTGCATTCTGGAGGTAGTAAGGATGTGCGGAGAGCCATTGGCATAAGTCCAAGGTGGGTTAGAGTCCCGAATAACCTTGGCAGAGTGGTTCTCTGAGAATGTCGATCTGTTCAGACTCACAACTCCTGAATCGTACCAAAGGTGACTTGTTTGCGACCCTGACGGGGGAAGCAGGGTTTGTGTTTAGGAACACCCCTCCAGCTGGATTGGAATCGATTCGAATCGCCGTCTCTCCCGGATAGTGAGAACTTGCCTGAGCAGCGGCAACGTAGATTCAATTAATTTAACGATATGGTTGAATGGATGATGATAATAAGGTTGCCACAATGAACACCTGATATGGTTATTAATGTTTGCACCCTAATAAAATGATTGCTTAGTACAGGTGCTAATATAGATGACAGAATAATGGCTAAAAAGTCACTGCTAGTCAGGATAAGAGTTGATCATACTACTTATGCTTTTCTGCAAAAAGAAAGTGTCAGCCAGCTCCACTACATTAAGCTATGCATAATCTTTGGTGTCATTTGTTTGGTTTTCGACGGGTAAGTCTAGCTGAGTACATTCCCGTACTCAGGGTTTATTCCCTCTTGTTGTAGATGACCTTCTATATCAGGGATTCTGTAAGTATTGTCTCCACCCAGTGGGTGACAAAGACTAGATCATGGGCATGATCTCCGTTCTCTTATCTGAATGCTTTTGCGGGCCGTGATCAGCAAACCAGTATGTGTATTTGAACTTGGGTGTGTGAGTTAAACTATTTGCTTCCGCATGATTACAAGACTTGTTTTGTAATAACGATGACTCTGTGATGATGTAACCTATTTGTGAATGTCTGTGAAATGTTGTAACGTACGATATGTTATGTTGAATTACTGTGATCTTGGTTGTATGCAAGTTAGTTTGAAATCCTTCGAGATTTCGGTTGACTACCGGGTTTATATGGGCTCAAGTTCAAGAATTTGATCATTTCGGCAATTGTTTTTGTACTTGTGCTCTTATAAATTGGTCGGTTCTATGACAGCCACCATATATCCACACACATGCACAGGTTGATTTGATTATATAACTCAACTCTCTTTGGATCCGAGGTTTGACTTTATAATATATATGTATTGCAAGTATGCTCTTTCATGCTGTCTCCACTCCTATGAACTCCACATAAGCCTTAGTTGTAGGAAGAGAAAAACATAACATCAATACTGCCTTGGTGAGGATTCACAAATACTACATACATTGATAGATTTGAGAGTGTCATACATAGAAAGCTTTGAGTTTTATTTTGAAAACTTACAAAAACTCCAGAATCATGGTTGAGCAAAGAACTTGAGACATAGTGCTTGACTTGATCGTTCTGTGTTTCAATTACTCAAGACCTAGGTGAAGGATAAGAAACATCATGCTTGAAGGTAATATGGGTAAGTTTGAAAGTCAGATCGGTTTACTCTAATCTAGAGGAGAATTCTTGTTTTAACGCATGTGTACTTTTTAGGAGTGAAAACATTGATGCAACTCATGATCCATTTAGTAGGTTTAGCTTTGCTCAGGGACTAGCAAAGGATAAGCATGGGGAGTTTGTTGATTGTAGTTAACAAACATTATAAACCATCAATATAACATGTATAAGGGCACAAATGTATTCACCAACAATAGTCTAGGGGTTTAAACTAACAAATTCCATGAGTTTTTGTGAATTTGAATTTTCTACAGGGTCTATCCAGAAAACCATCAAGGTGGACCTACATGTTGGAATAAATCACACTTATCCATAATGAGATGGACACTAGAAGGATCTTCAAGGCACTAGAGGACACCACGCTAAGGCAGAGAGGGGGAGGCTACCACCTGTAGGTCGGCCGAACCCTAGGGCCCACCAGTTAGCACCATGTTGTTACGTCGGTTCTCCGTCACCTTAAGGATTGCATCTACGATGTTTATTCAAGTCTGTTTGATCTGAGGGCTCAGGATTGATGCTCCGGCCTATATATACTAGCCCCTGCATTGAAGTCATTTGAGAAGACAAAAACCCTAATCATCCTCAAAGCTCCACAATATTCTAGGGCATAGCTAGTTAGGCTAGGTCTAGAGGGAGGCAAGCAAGCTCTGCTTGGATTCCTGATCATGTCAAGAGCATGGCTTGGTATAATCTTTGTACCCCCCTCTTTTGTATCTCTCATTACTTTTATATGTTTGGTACAATTGTTATGACATTATTAATCATATCATTCATGTTCCTAGTTATAATCATCCTTGTTTACTTTGATTATATACTTAGTATAGCTAGATTATCCTTATATTTATGAATAAGTTCATATAGCACTCACTCTAAGGTACCATAGGTGAGTGGTCGACATTATGTAAGCGTGGTGCTTATACGTTGTTTACCTGTGTTGACGGTCACTAACATCAATTATAAATCATCAACAAAACCTGTATTTATACTTAATTCTATCACCAAACATAGGTTAGGGGTTTAAACTAATAAATTCCATGAGTTTTGGTTAATCTATGTTTTCAGCAGGGTTTATCCAGAAAACCGTCAAGGGGGACCTATTCGTCAAAGGATATTACAAAATTCTACCACGTAATCGACATGGGAAGACTCTAGAGGACTCCAAAAGGCGAATCAACAAAGCAGGGCCCATGTCTCTAACATGTGGGGCTAGCCAACCCCACCTAGAGGCTGCCTGACCTATGGGCCCCCCATGTCAGTGTCCTATTGTTATATCAGTTCTCCACCGCATCCTTGGTTGCATCTATGCCATCCTTTAAGTCGGTTTGATCCAAGGGCTCACGTTGGATGCTCCAGCATATATATACCAACCCCTACCACCCTTCCTAGAGCCATCCTAAAACCCTAATTCATATCATGAGGATCAGAGCAAGCTATCAAGAGAAGATTAGTTCTCCATAGGATCTTGTCTTATAAATAATAGTGAGATAGAGAGTGAGCGAAGAGTTTGGAGGAGATGCCGGTCTATCGGTGCTCTCTCTATGGCTTGTACCTTGGTGGATTCAAGTTCTATCTGAGCTTGCGTCTGAGATTTCTTTAGTAATCAACTTTTGATTCAAGTAAGTATCTTGTTTACATTGTTCTTCAGGCTCATGACTCTCTTTTGAGTGCTTTATTCTCTTCCTAGAGGAGTAGAGTATTAATCATAAGTGTAACCATGGTGCTTAGACTTAGGTTAATCGTGGATGCACCTTGCATTCTGGAAGGTGGTAGATCATGTGAGTGACATAAGTTCTATATAGCCTATACTATATAGCTTCGTTGATCCTTTGTAGTCCACCTCCCGTCGTAGGCGCACGTAGGATGAGGTTGCGAAGGAAAGCATCCTCTGTTGGTGTCTTTCCCTAGTAATGTCCCTAGTTGAATTGTAGAAGACATAGCTTACCTAAGCCAGAACTAGAGAACCTTAGTTTTCCTCTATATGCTCCTATTTATCTTAACCTTGTTGCTTCCCCTAGTTAAGTTAGATCATAGTTAGTCTCACACATTTCCCTGTGGATACGATACTTCGAATACTTTAGGGTGAAAGCTACAGCGGTATCTGTGTGCTTGTAGATTTATCTATGTGCGTTAAATATACCAACAAGCTTTTTGGCGCAATTGCCAGGGAAATGGTTGTTGAATTAACAAGGAGGCTAACCTTTTATCTTTTATTCTTTTTTCTGTTTTAATTTTTCTTTTAGCATGGATTCCACTCCTATCTATCAATATGCTAAACCCATGAGCACAACCCTAGAGCCACCAAAATCTTCAGAGCCCATCCTAACACCTGGCATGAGCTACACCCATGTTTTATAAAATTGATTTGGGATCAATCCTTCTCGGGAGAATGCAACGAAAACCCATACTCACACCTACAAGAGTTTGAACAGACCTATGCATGCTTGTGTATCGCTGGCATGTCTGACAAAACCATAAGATGGAAGTTGTTTCCATTCTCTTTGACGAGAAGAGCTAAACATTGGCATATCAAACCATAGGAATTATGCAAGAAGATTGGGAAACGTTATGCTCTAAATTTTGTTTACATTTCTTTCTCATTTCTAAAGTGGTTAGCCTTTGGAATGAGGTTCTAAATTTTAGACAACTAGAAGAAGAATCTCTTGGTACATCGTGGGATCATTTTAATGAACTCATCATCACTGGCCGAGACCTTGTCATTTAAGACCCTATACTTCTTCAACATTTTATATGGGTCTTAACAAGGATTCCATGGAATCCTTTAATGCAGCCTCTAGAGGAGCTTTCCTTCATCTGTCTGCTAGTGAAGCAAGATCTATGCTTGATAGAATTAGTGGAAAGACTCCCTACACTAGCATTCATAATGAACTCCCCGAGAAAGAGAAGAATTCATCTCCTGATCAAGTAGAGGAAGTTCTGATAGCCAAATCACAACCACTTCAATCCGAAGATTTAGCTATCAATCCTGAACCACCAATACCCCAAAATCCCCTAAGAGATGAAGAAATTCCACCTTTGGAAATTCATATTAAAATTAAGGATGACCTCTTTGGTGCTGATTTTGGGAGAATATTAAATTATCATCTTCAAAAGTGACCTTCGAGTGAATATAATTCAAATCCTCTCAAGAAGGGATCTCTTAGGAAGCGTCCTTATTCTCATATAGGACATTGGGAAGAATTCAAGGATGGCATTTCAAGTAATGCCATAGAAGGAGAGCTGAGCCATCTAGAAGCCATTCCTATCCTCTCCCCTTCTATGTCCACATTAGATGTCTCATCTGAACCCATCTTTCAACCCATCCTTGACCCCGATGATCCCTCTTATGCTCTCTCCTAAGTGTCATGATGACCCTAGAAATCCACTAAGACACCCTAAGCATGGGAGTCATGAAGGCCACAAGGATGACCAAAAAGAGCAACGATAATGGCTAAAATGTATTAAGAACTTGTATGCCATTGCTAAAGAATGGATGGACAAGGACGAAGCCTTATGGGTAGAATACAACTTGGTTTAGATCCAAATGGTGAGCTTAAATCAATCTCTTTAATAAACATAACTCATCCAAGTTTGGAGGAGGCCTCAAATGAGATCAACCCGAGAGCCACCAATCCATGGGAAATCATGGACAATAAAACGTCCAATGAATGTCATAGGCATGGAATGATGGAGACAATGTGTCTGCCTATAGACATCCATGAAGAAACACCCTTAGAGCTTGAAAAGGAAGATAACATCAATGAGCATGGAAGTTATTTCATGAACACCTCATCAAATCCATGCTCGCATGAGAAATCTCCTGAATCAATTGGTCTCTCTAACATTGCCGCACATGAGGTCTTCAACCCCCTTATACTTTTTGTTCCTAAATTTTTTGAAAGGGTGGTTGTAGATGCATATATTTATCATAAATATTGCAAATCTCATTGGTGTGAATCTTGGGATAGGTACATAAAAGGTTGATGTTGGAGGGGAAACCACTTCACCAACTTGAGTGCAATTAGAAGGTTTCCCAAGGATGAGCTTTTGTCCTAAAGCAAGCATTTTTGGGAGATAACATGAGCTTTCACTTTTTGCTATAATGCCCTTGTGAAGTGAGCATAGAAACATAATTATGAAAATATTCCTTTAGGTATTTTTGTCACTAACCATTCTAGGTTTGAAGCAAAAAGGATGAGGGATGACAACACAAGGTATGTCCGACCAATTATCGTGCAACACTGAATCACATCCATCCAAACTTAACTTTACCTTTCAAAATTCAATCCTAGGGGATGGGCTTCTTTGAAAAATCTTATGCCATGTTGCTAATTAATCTTGGTTGTGTCTACCTTTAAATCATGCTCAACTTGCTAAACAACAATCATGTTCATTCATCTCTATTTGAATAAATCTCTATAGTACTTTCATGCTACCTTTGTTTACTATAGTATGCGTAGGTTTTGAAGTATTTTCATGCACCTTTTAAATTAGGCATGGTGCTTAGTTTAAACTATTTTCTAGAATTAAATTAGACACGGTGTTTAGTTTGATTCTTGAACCAAGAGGTGTGTTGATCTTACTTCCAAAGGCTTTTAAATTAAGCATGGTGCATAGGTTAAAATGCCTTCCTAAATCAAATTAGACATGGTGTCTAGGTTGATTTTTGAGCCGATGGTATGCCTTAGTAGATACTGGATATTTTGTTGGACTAACCCTATGGAGGAAACTTTTAATTCAATATTGGTAAGTCACGAGATGAATTCAAATCGGAGATGAAGTAAGACATAACTCATTCATTTTAGATGTAAGAACTACATACCTCATTCAACATTGATGAAAGAACTATAAGTACTAAAGTTCATTCACTTTGTATTTTGCTGCAAGTTACCTTTGCCTTGAGCCATGCTTGTATAAAACATGATCTGTATACTAAAGTAATCTCAAAAGCATCTTTTCATTAGCATAGAAGGAAATTACAAAATTCTAGACAAACAACCCGTGATTCAAAATTGTATATTCCTTCGAGTATGTGCTGTTCACTAATCCTTTGCAGGCATAAAATAATTAGTGAGGCAAAAGGTCTAACAAGGTGTCATAAGATCGAGGACCAGAAAGATGGCATAACAAAATGATGAGAAAGAAAGGGTGCAATTTAGGAAACAAGTAGCTCATGAACAACTAAAGCTGCGAGACTAGCCGAACAAGGAAAACTTCAAGCAAAAGGGAAGGACCATCACGAGTCATCTACCTTTCGTCATATGGTGACATTACGCTCCAATGACAAAGGAAACATTCTAAGGTAAATGGTCATTATTTAAAAATCTTTTCCTTGATTCTAGCAGGCACATAAATGAGAAACAGAATATGTTTGAGTTACAATTTACCTGATCAGACCTGATTAGCTCAACATGTCTTGTTCTTTAAGCTTGTTCCTAGCACCACTTTCTTGATCTCATAGTTTTAACCAAATGAGCTAAAATATTGCACAACCTATCTTTGGAAAATGATAGTCATAATCATATAAAGTTCGATACATTATGTAAAGATAGACAATCCTTCCAAGGGTTAAGAAACTCAACCCTTTGGACAAATGAACTTAAATGCTACATGCATGCTCAATCTTCTGATCTTAACACCCATGACATAATTGAACAAAGCACATAAACATCAACTTCGTCATATTCAATGTGCCTAAGGTTAGAGAGGAATAAAATTTTGGTTCTATTTATGTTTTCTCACCAACAGAGCCCATGTACTTGATCTCTACCTTATCTCATGAGTAGGACACACTTCAAGCAAAGTGTAAGGGGAAGATAGTCGACTCCCAAATTTCTATAAGTGAGGTCCTTAATTTTTCAAACCAAAATCAAAACTTAAAACCAAAATAGGTTTGGCGAAAGAAGGTGACATCACCATTAGAGGCGTCATCACAAGAATCTTTTTCTTCAGAACAAACCAAGGTACTCGATTAATAAACTTCACGAGGAGAAGTCTAGTTCGAAGGACTTACAATACCAAACCCCCACCAAAAGAGCTAGCTTGGGAGGAGAAGAACTCCTTTGTATCCAGCTAAGTATTCTTCCCCTTTTGTTTTAGTTTTAGTTTCTTTTAAATAGTTAAAAAATGAATGATGAATGAAACAAAATAAAAAGTTATCTTTATAATAAATATATAGCTATAATAATAATGTGTGATCTAGTAAAATTGAAAACAAAATAAAAAGATGTGTCTAGTTTGCTTTAATTTGCTTTTGAGAGCTAAATAAAATAAAGAGGACTTAGAATAATCTCTTAAATGAAAATGATGAATAGTTGCTCTATTGTAATTCCTTTCTAGTACCTAGTTTTTAGCCTTGATTTCTCCTGAGTTTTGGATACGACTAATTTGATATAAAGATTTACTCTAAACTTGAAACTCGTGGGTAGCGAATGCTTGATCTAAGTCTAGGTAATTGACGGATATGATATGAGAAGGTCTGAGCTGCTATTTATCTTGTTCGAAGTGACACTAAAGTTCTGGAGATTTATCTTTTGGAAAACACAAAAATGCTACATAATGAGTTCCTATATGACAAAGCTTGAATTCTTACCAGAGCCATACATGTTATTTAGACTAGGAAAACCTCCACATATATGTTGCTTGCTTTTGCATTGAGTTTTGTCAAGCTTTGTTAACCCTTATAAGAGGTTTGTCATGCTCTTAAAATCAAGATCGCATACACACCACCCAAATATGCACTACTTCTACCCTGGGGTAGGTCCAAGAACATGCTTTCCATTAAGATCCAACCAAAAATGTTTTACTCCTACACTAGGAGTGAACACAAAACATGCTTGATAGGTTTTTCATTCACCAAATAAATGCTCCAAGTTTTTGTTGCTATCTCTCAAAGTTTTGTTGCAGAAAAGAGATAGGGGCTATGTAAAAGTTATTCATAAATAAAAAAAGAGTTGAGAAAAATGGACAAGTGTCCAAGATATTTAAAACAATAGGTACTTGGATGCCCACCTAAAAAAAGAGAAGAGAAAGAGAGACGAATAAGATAGCCCTTGTTCTCTCATAAAAATATTTCCAAGTTTCAAGAGAGAGATATGTTTTCAAGGAGCATAGTAGAATTATGTTAGCCACCATGTATATCCACCATATATACACACATGCACATCTTGATTTGGTTGTATGACTCAACTCTCTTTGGATCTGTTGTTTGACTTTACAATATATGCATTGCAAGTATGCTCTAGCTTTCTCCCTACCTATGAACTCCACATAAGATTTAGTTGTAGGAAGAAAAAAAGGGGGGGATAACATCTTTACTGCCTTTGGTGAGGATCCACAAATACAACATATATTGAAAGACTTGAGAGTGTCGTACAATGGAATCTCTGAGTTTTATTTTGAAAACTTATAAAAAGTCTAGAATAATGGTGGAACAAAGAACTTGAGACATAGTTCTTGACTTGATTGTTCTGTCTTTCAATTGCTCAAGACCCAAGTAAACGTTAAGAAGCCCCATGGTTGAAGGTAATATGGGTAAGTTTGAAAGTCAGATCAGTTTATTTTAATCCAGAGGAGAATTTTTTATTGAACGCATGTGTACTTTTGAGGAGTAAAAATATTGTAGCAACTCCTGATCCATTGCTGAGTTTAGCTTTGCTCAGGGACTAGCAAAGGTTAAGCTTGGGGGAAATTGTTGATGGTCACTAACATCAATTATAAATCATCAACACAACCTATATTTATACTTAATTCCATCACCAAACATAGGTATAGGGGTTTAAACTAATAAATTCCATGAGTTTTGGTGAATCTATGTTTTTAGCAGGGTTTATCTAGAAACTGTCAAGGGGGGCCTATTCGTCAAAGGAAATTATGGAAGTCCGCCGCGTAATCGACATGGGAAGACTCTAGAAGACACTAGAAGGTGAATCACCGAAGCAAAGCCCATGTCTCTAACATGTGGGGCTGGCCAGCCCCACCTAGAGGCCACCCAACCTATGGGCCCCCCATGTCAGCCTCCTGTTGTAATGTCGGTTCTCCACCGCCTCCTAGGTTGCATCTATATCATCCTTTAATTTGGTTTGATCCAAGGGCTCACGTTGGACGCTCCAGCCTATATATACCAGCCCCTGCCACCCTCCCTAGAGCCATCCTGAAACCCTAATTCATATCATGAGGATTAGAGCCAGCTATCAAGAGAAGATTAGTTCTCCATAGGATCTAGTCTTATAAATAATAGTGAGATAGATAGTGAGAGAAGAGTTTGGAGTAGGTGCTGGCCTATCAGTACTCTCTCTACGGCTTATACCTAGGCGGATTCAAGTCCTATCTGAGCTTGCGTCTAAGATTTCTCTAGTAATCAACTTCTGATTCAAGTAAGCATCTTGTTTACATTGTTCTTTAGGTTCATGACTCTTTTTTGAGTGCTTTATTCTCTTCCTAGGGGGAGTAGAGTATTAATCGTAAGTGTAAGCGTGGTGCTTAGGCTTAGGTTAATCATGGATGCACCCTGCATTTTAGAAGGTGGTAGATCGCATGAGTGACATAAGTTCTATATAGCCTGTACTATATAGCTTCGTTGATCCTTTATAGTCCACCTCCCATCTATAGGTGCACGTAGGACATAGTTGTGAAGGAAAGCATCATCTGCTAGTGTCTTTCTCTAGTAATGTCCCTAGTTGAATAGTAGAAGACATAGCTTACCTAAGCCAGAACTAGAGAACAATAGTTTTCCTCTCGATGCTCCTATTTATCTCAACCTTGTTAGTACCCCTAGTTAAGTTAGATCGTAGTTAGTCTCACATGTTTCCCTGTGGATACGATACTTGGAATACTTCTAGGTGAGAGCTACAGTGGTATCCGTGTGCTTGCGGATTTATCTATGTGCATTTAATATACCAACGGCCTATGGATACACCCTATATTCTGGGTCATGTGGTAGATCGTAGATGTGACACTCCTATTGAGTCCTTTGTAGTCCACTCCCCGAATATAGGTATACAAGTAGGATCTAGTTATGAAGGAAGACAAGCTCTATTCTTAATCTTCCTTAGTAATATCCCATATGTGTAGATATGAAGTTAATCTCTGCCATGACTACTAGGTGTAATTGCACTAATTAATGTATGCTTTGACTTGTAATTAAGAATAACTTAGGAATTATTCCTCTAATATTCTACTTAATCATGCTAATGCCATAGATAGGAGTACTCTGAGTGATCAATGATTAGTTATTATTTATTATTCATATACATTTACCTCTTGAATTACTCCTATTATGAGTAGAATATTGGTTATGGTTTACTTCTCCATCAATCGTATAAGTTATCAATACACGTCCTCGCCTAACCTTCCCTGTGGTAAAAATATAAATAACGATACCTAGAATACTCTTAGGTGAAGTGCTACAATGGTATATTATCTATGCGCTTGCAGATCCCTTCCCTTTCATATCTATATATTCTATCTAGTCAAATGAAATAATAAAGAACTGCTTAGTATCATTCTAGTAGTGGTGCTAGGTAGTACTAACAAGCATCTTGGCCATCATCACTAGGGATGACAACCTCGTAAAGTATTAAGAGATGTAGACATATAATAGGTGGCTACTTAAAACAAGTGACAAGTTAATAAATACCAACACACTACAAATGCACATATTGATGTTTGAGCTGGAGAAATCAAATTCCTTATTAATGGCAAGGAAGAGCGATTCACTTTCAAGCCAAGACTAGAATAATGCTCTAATTTGGAGTGGCAAGAGAAGCTAGTGCAACCATCAGGGTCTTCATCTCCAAGACTGATTGATGCACCCAAAGAATAAACACAACTAGAGAAGTCTGGTTCAGCAGACTTAAAATTCTGAACCCTCGCTAGGAGGTAAAATAAGTAGTTATCCATATTTACTTTTTACATGGCATTAATCATTTTATCTTAACATATTTATTTTTCAATATCTGCATTAGAAAAATAAAATAAAAATTCTCATCATGGCATTATATAAATCCAAGCCCCATGTAAATAATTTTAAGGAATGTAAAAACCTGTAATAAATATTTACCATGGAGGCGTAAAAATTTAAAAATACCATCCATTCATCTTTTTATATATTATAGTATCATAAAATATTTTTGCATTGCATATATATACATGTGTATACGGTAGAAATATAGGCAACCGAGACCCATAGGGGACACTTAGGACCCACTCAACCATCACATATCACTTCCATTACCATCTCCACTCTCCACTAGCCATTTTTTAGTGCACCTCCATCGAAAGAGCAGATATTTTGCTTAAGCACAAAGCAAGGCACCATCAGGTGGAGAGCCAACTCAAGTAGGCCCAAGGAGGGGCCGTGTAACACCCTAGGTGTTTGTCACCAGTTAAGTAGTGGATTTGAGCTCCAACATGACAAGTTTAGTGGTAATCAAGAGCTCTAGTTCAAACTTGTAAGTGGTGACAAAGGTGTTGGGATCAACTCTTTAAGAATGACCCTAACTTAAACTTGGACAACACACCTTTTCTTCTATGTTGACCCCTTTTTAAAAGGTATGCCTAAGTAATGTTGAAAGTACTCCTTTCATGTGCCTCACATCTATTTCCATCTACATTGACTATTGGAAAAGTTTCATGAAGTTTGGAACCAAGAAGTCACATGAAATGATAAGTTATAATCTTTCTTGAATTGCTTCATCCGGTGAATGGGAACATGGATGTCTACCAAACCTTGCTACCTTTTCCAAATGACTCTAATTGAACTCTACAACAAAAGTCATGAAGGGTTCGTGTTGAGAAAATGTCAAGAAAATGCCTCAATTGGTCGAAAACCCTAATTCCAGGGTTTAACAAGGTGTTGCTTTGACCAAGATGAACCAATGATTTCGGTACCAGTGGTGAAGTTTGACCTTTAATAAAAGTTAAAGTTTGAGTGGAGTAAAATAAACATTATTTTGGGACCAAGCCTTGATTCAACTCCTAAGTAACTCAAACAGTGCCTCAAGTTTGAATGCAGTGCTCCTTTGGGCTCTTAGAAATCTATCCCTGATTGGCAACGAGTTGACATGTTGTGACATTTTTATCTTCCAAATTCATATGGTAACTCAACTGGATTCCTTAATATGAGTTCAAGTACACTTTGTGAAGGAAACAACAAAATAAGTCTCAGCAGATTTGGAGCTCATTTGGTCATTCAAAGGTTCTCTCCAAAAAGGCAAGTTCACTGAATTCGGTCACACTTTGCTGAAACTCTGAAATCCGAATTTTAGTTTCATCCCTACCTATCTTTGGAGATTTGTATCTTCCTAACCGAGCTGAACCAGTCCATGATCCTTTGAGCAAAGTTGTAGAGCAAGATGTATACAACAAACTTTGTTCAATGACTCAATCCTAAATCACCATCTAAGTTTGTCAAACAGAGGCTCAAAGATTGAATCTACGACTATTTTTAGACTTAGAAATATTCTAAGAACAGGATTAGTAACCACTTAATTGACATGTCACGTTCTCATGTTTTTGTTAAGCAACTCAAGTTGAACCAAATATAAAAGTGGGACTATATATTTTGCGGAAGAGCATGCAAAAACATGGCACCAGTTTGACTCCATTTTGACCATCAATTTGGATTTTTGCTCATCGCTATCAATGCACTGACATTATAATGTTGGGGCACTAATTACCCACTAATTAGTTACTCTAATGGCCGAGCACCCTAAATATGAGTTGGAGAGCATCAGTAAAGGAACAATTTTTCTTTAAGGCCTGAGGCCCAGATCAGATGGTAAGCAACCCAAAATCGTGCCCCAAGCCGGCCACGTCATCGTCGACCACCTGTTCTTTGAAATGGGCGCGTGGCCACCATGCTGGGCAGTAGCGCCCCACCTCCTTGCCATGTGGTCGCGCCCCTACTCCTCTATGAGCAGACGCTTGAGCCCTCCCTTGGACTCCCTCACTCGCTCTTGCTCTCCCTGGCTCTCCCCCTCGCTCTATCACGCGTGCGCGCGAGCACGCCGAGCTCCGCCATGGCCGGCCAAGCATGAGCTCATGGCACCACTACTATGCTCTCTCTCCATCCCAACCAAGCGCATCATCGTTGTCTCCAACTCGGGCCGTCGCTCCTTGAAAGTTCTAGTTTGGTTTTGGTAAATTGATGAAACCCTAAATGCTAACCTAGTTCATCTAAGTGATCATGAGATAGGTAGCATTATTCCAAGTGGTAAAGCAAATAAAGATCATGACATGGTGATGGTGATGCCATGGTGATGATCAAGTGCTTGGACTTGGAAAAGAAGAAAGAGAAAAACAAAAAGCTCTAGGCAAAGGTGAAATTGATAGGAGCTTTTCGTTTTAGTGATCGAGACACTTAGCGAGTGTGATCACATTTAGGATCAATAGCCATACTATTAAGAGGGGTGAAACTCATATTGAAATGCAGTTATCAAAGTGCTACTAGATGCTCTAACTCATTGCATTTGCATTTAGGATCTAGTGGAGTGCACAAGGTGATACACTTGGTGGTTGGCACATTTGATCAAGGGTGGTGAAGTTTGGGGTCAAAAGGAGAAGTTTCATATTGACTGGACTCTACCTTGGGTAGTGACCAGACTTTGACCCCGTGTCCGGTCAGTGGCACGTAGTGAAGGCCACCCTCGGTCCCTTAACTGGACGTTGAAGAGAAAGAGGGACCAGACGCTTAGGGGGTGCATCTGGTCGCCTAGTGACGTACGCTGACGCAAGCAATAGAGAGAGGCTGAGTTGACCATACACTGACCTGGGTCTGGTCATGAGCCACTGGATGCGTCCGGTCATGAAAAAACCCTCTCTCGATCCTTACTAGAAATGACCAGACTCCAGTGATGGAGCATCCGATCACTTTGAGCAGCGTGTCTGGTCACCACTTAATCGTGAAAGGTGCTGAGAATCGACCATTGAGATCGCGTGGTGGAGAATCAAAAGAGGAGACATGTGGCAAGCATCGGGCGACCAGACACAGAGGTCCAGTGTTCGGTCAACCTGACTGGCGCATCTGGTCAGCCCGTGTTTCACTGGATAGAGGATCCAATGGCTCTATTTGGTTGGGGGCTCTATTTAAAGGCATGTGGCTAGCTCTAGCTCACTCTCTTAGCCATTTGCATTGACATAGCAACCTTGTGAGCTTAGCCAAAGCCCTCCCACTCATCTCCATCATTTATTCATCATCTTTGTGAGATTGAGAGTGAATCCAAGTGCATTGCTTGAGTGTTTGCATCTAGAGGCACTTGGTGTTCGTGTTTTGCTGGGGGATTCACTTGTTACTCTTGGTGGTTGCTGCCACCTAGACAGCTTAGAGTAGTGAAGATCGTTGAGTGGAGGTTGGTGATTGTCCTCGACTCCGATCATGGTGATTGTGAGGGGTTCTTGACCTTTCCCCGGTGGAGAGCCAAAAGATACACTAGTAAATTGCTCATGGCTTGTGTGATCCTCATCTTGTGTTGGTTGTTTGGCACCCTATTGAGGGTTTGGCGTGTGATGCCAATTAGCGCGTGAACCTCCAAGTGAATGAATTGCCACAATGAGGACTAGCTTATCGGAAAGTAAGTGAACCTCGGTAAAAATCATTGTGTCATTATTTGATTCTAAGGTGATTGGTCTTCATTGGTATTCATTCTTGTGATTGATTGGTTCATTCGTCAACTCGGCGGTATAACCATCTTGCCCTCTCTTTATATTACCGCAAACTAGTTGTCAAGCTCTTTAGTGTAGCTAGTTGTGAGAGCTTGTTAGTTTGGTTAGTGTGGCTCTTTAGTTAGCCTTTGAGAGCACACTAACTTAGTGTAGTGAAATAGCCATTGTGTGGATAAAGACTATAGAAACTAAAATTGTGGTAGGTGGCTTGCTTTTTAGTAGGCTAGCACAACATTCACTTCACCTTATATTTGTCAAACTAGTGGCTTCCTTATATTTGCTAAGTGTTGTTGTAGAAATTTTTAATAGGCTATTCACCCCCCCCCTCTAGCCATTAGGACCTTTCACTCCTGCGCATCTTTCTTAGCCACCGTGGTCGTCGGAGTGCCCCGCCGCCAGAGGTCCTACAGGCATGGTCGTCGGCGCACATGGTCGGGCCTCCTCGAGCCATCTTGGGCCAACCCGTGAGCACTGGTGGGTGCACTTGGTGATGGGGATGCTCCCCCACATCTTCCCCGCCACCGGCGAGCCTTCCCCGACTGGCACCGAGCCTCCCCATGCCTTTCATCTACTCAAATTCACGTCAGGGACCTCGCACAAGAATTCAAAGAAAGGGAAGGGCCTATCTGCAAAGTTTGTGACTCAAGTGAATAGTGACTAGAAGGACCATTTCGCTAGAATCGGTATTTGAGGAAAGTTTAGGGTCTTCGATGCAAATGTGTTTCTCCTTTATTGCTTTTACGTTAGCTGAAACTTTGGAAAATCATAATAAATCATAGAAAAATCATAAAATAGCAAATAAAGACTTTTTGGAATCCTTTGTAACAGAACCGACCAATTTATAAGAGCACAAGTACAAAAGCAATCACCGGAGTGATCAAACCGTCATACTTGAACCCATATAAACCCGGTAGTCAACTGAAACCACGAAGGATTTCAAACCAACTTGCATACAACTAAGATCACAGTAATTCAACATAACAAGCCACATGTTACATCCATTTCACAAGTAGTTCATAAGTACCACATACATCAGAGTACACATAGTTATTACAAAACGAGTTCTCAAATAGCGGAAGCAAAGTAGTTTAACACCATCACACACATGTAGTTCAAATACAAGCCAGTACCATAGTCATATCCAGCAAAAGCAGTAAGATAAGATAATATAGACGATCATGCCCATGATCTAGTCTTCATCCCCCGCAGGGTGGAGACAATACTTGCAGTAGCCGTTATATAGCACGTCATCTGCAACAAGGGGGAAAATAAACCCTGAGTATGAGAAGGTACTTAGCTAGACTTACCCGTCGTAAACCAGAAATAAATGACACCAAGGATTATGCAAGGCTTTATCAGTGGTTCTAGCTTGACAACCATTTTGCATAAACGCTTTAGTGAAACAAGAGCATAATTTGCTTTATGAGTAAGCAGCAATTTAACATTATTAACCTATCAACTAGATTAGCACATGTACTAGAGCAAGCAATTGATTAACTCCAAACATTAGTAACCATATCCGGTATAATGTTGTATCATCATCATCATCGATTTAACCATCAAGTTCAATTAAGTGCATCTACGTTGCTGCTGCTCAGTCAAGTTCTCACTATCCAGGAGAGACGGCGATTTGAATCGATTCCTATCTAGCTGGAGGGGTATTCCTAACACAAACCCAGGCATACCTCACGAAGGCAGCCTTAGGTCACCTTTGGTACATCTCAGGAATCGCGGCTCCGAGCAGCGCCGCACCCTCAGGGAGTCCACTCTGCCAGGTGGTCAATCTCACCTCGGACTTATGCCAATAGCTCCCCGCACATCCTTACTACCGCCAGGGTGTGCACTTTCACTTCTCGGTCTTCCGGCCTGAGTTGAGCTACTCGGCTTCGCGGTCGGAACGAGTTATCTGGCCAACTAAGTGATAGGCATGCGTTCAACATGACATGAGGACGTACAGCGAATCGGTCCTTAAACGACACAGACGGGGATAGATCCACAACCAAGACCTCCTTGCCTTGCTGCTTCTCTATCGACCTCCCGCCCGGTCACAATTCATTAATAACACATGGTTATTTTCCACGATAGCAATTATAGCCAACCGTGACCAGACATTTTCCCTAATATGTAGGTGACAGGAAATCACCTGACTCTTATCGGTCTAAGCATGGCTAAGCTTTGATTCGCACCTGGACCTAAATAGGATTCAGGGTACGTATACTGGTCAAGGAATAGGTATATATGCAAGAAGTGTTCGCATCCAATTCCTATCACTTAATGCATCAATAAATAAAGATACTCAAAGTAACCATTTTTAAAACATAGGAGCCTTAGAATGCTCCGGGGCTTGCCTTTCAGAAAAGATGAAGGTTGGTGATCGGGGCACTCAAGAACTTCTTCGTTGACTCCTTCTTCGGGGGCCTGCACCTCCTGCTCCTGAGCTTGCTGCTGCTCCTCCGGAAGTACTGGCTCGAATTCCAGAAGCGTAACTCCCTCCGGAACACCTATTGCATGCCGATGCACAAGATAAATATCATGGATGCATAAGGAATGCTATGATGCTCATGATGAATGAATCACAGTAAGTGTTTAACGAAACATCACTGGACACTCGTTTACCGATTAAGAATAGCCCTATTCAAATCACTTTAAAACAAGTATCTAAACTTAACTTGAAGAATAAGATCAACTTACCTAACTTGCATAACCTAAGGTAAAGCTGCTCATCTTCAGTTAAAGGCCTAACACCTAAGAACATTACCATAAACTTAGAAATAGTAAAGGTATACATAATTTAACATTTAAAGCTTCATATGCATACAAGTAGTCCCTTAATTCAATCACAACCAGAGTTCTACAATTCCAAATGACTTGTATGAGGACATTCTGGAAAGCTTATGAAATTCTCTACAAAACAATTATAAACATCACAGCATGATACTTACGTTAACCAAAACGAATTCCAGTAACCTAGAATTGATCTAGAACGGCAGGGTTACTAACTTATTTATTTAACGATGATGCAAAAGCCTAATTTGACCAAACCAAGCTTACCAACTTATTGCACATACCAGAGGAACACTAGAAAGTATAGTGCTAACTTCTAAATAAATTATTTAATATCCTTTTCCAATTTATTTAGTTAATTAGGTGATTAAAGCAATATATAGTAAAGCTGTTCATAAAAATCTACAAAAATTACAGTAGCTATCTCATGCTTCACATAGACTATCATAAAAATTTCAAAGCCATTGAGCAAGCAGAACTTGCTGTACCTAAAATAACAAGTGGTATGTCCATTTTTAGCATAATTAGAAAACCCTAATGAAAAGTGTCAAGCAACAGATTTCACATTTTTCCTAGCATCATTTTAGCATAAGAACCTTACTCACCAAATTTTACCTACACTGGATCTATAGAAAAATTATGAAAATTCACACAAGATCCATCCATTGATAAAAAGAAATTCTATAACTTAAAAACTATACAAGCACTAGCTCTGAAATTTTAACCAGTGATTCTACTAAGCAATAATAGATCACCCACAAAATTTCATCATTTTTGGACCCCAGAAACTCAAGATAAAATTTAAACAAGTTTGCATGTATCCAAAAACACATTTCAAAGTCCTATTTAATTTATCCAGACTTTCTAAAACAAGTGCTCATATGATATTTTTATTAAATACTAGACAATACTAGGAACTCAACAAAATTAGAACCATAACAATTGGATCTACCAACAAGGAGATACACATTTTTGAATCTATATGCCAAGCAGTGAAATAATACAAACAAAACAAATAAGAAAACAATCACAGCCACAGCTGTTGGGCCGGCCCGAGGAACGGCGGCCCGTGAGTGACACTGGCGCGGCCTAGACAATGGAGCGGCCCATGCTGGGCTCTCGCCTCAGCCACGGCGGCTGACAAGGCGGACCCGCGCGACAGAGAGAGAAGCAGGGGAAGGAAGAAGACGACGGCGAGACTCGCTGTCGGTGGCTTCTCCGGCGAGACCAACGGCGTTACGGTGCTCACTACAGCAATGCGCAACTAGCTGTGCCCTTGATTGAAGCTTTTGGCGCGGCTACAGGGTCGGCGACGAGCAATGGCGGCGCACGGCCGCGGTAGGGCCGGCTCCGACGACGCTACGGCGTCAAGGTTCTTAACGGTGACCCTACGGGCTCTGGTGGTACTCCTACGACCTAACGTGAGCCAGAGGAGGGAATGGGAGGATGCGAGGAGCGCTGGCTGTGAGGAGCGCTACTCCGGCGAGGTCCAACAAGGCGGTGGTGGGGAAAAGATCGGCGATTGACCCTTACCGATGCACGATCGACTCGCGAACACGGTGGAAAAGGAAGAGGGGATCACGGCAGGGCTCTGGGTAAGCTGGGCAACGCGTGTTTGCCAAAACACGGAAGCTAGGCGAGGGCGAAGCTCCGGCGGCAATGGTGGGTGGCTTCGGTGCTGCGCTGTGGGAGGCTAGAAATGCAACTGGGGCTGGCGACTCGGTCGGGCAGGCGTGGGGTGGCTTCAAGACGCGGCTGGCCGTGCCAGGGCGCCCACAGCGCGTGGCCTGCGCGCTCAGGCGAGTGGCGACGAGTGGCGCCACGCGGCCAGCGGATTCTGAACCGGTCGGCCATGACGGTCACTGACCGTTTTCTGAAAACAGCAATTCAGGTTCATCAACGATGACTGACAGCGCCACTTCAACACCTTATCCTGACTAATCCGTTGTTCGTTAGTAAAAACGGTGTACATGAAAATTGTAGATGTAACATCCAGTTACATTTTCCTTTCAAGGACCAAGCCCTAAATCGCCATGGATCAGCAGTTACATGAAGCCAAAGTTGACCTGATCCAACTGAAATTGCAGTTTACGACTTAGACAAATTTTTCAGTGAAAAACAGCATGGACATCTGACTTGTGGGCCTTGTTTGAACATGTTCCACACATTTTCATGAGTTGGTCATAAAACAACTTTTGTTTCTTAATAAATTAGCTACAACTTTTGTAAAGAGTGTAAAGCCATGCAAGGTTTCTAAGTTGGTCATTTGAATCAGTCAAACCGTGACACTCCAAGGGTCAAATCTAGTCAAACCTTCACTTGAGGGGATTTTGGTCATTTTGATCTACATGAACAATGTTCCAACAAGTAACCTAAGTGTAGTTAAGGTGTAATAGACCATGATCAACCACTTTACAAAATTGTTATACCACTTCTAACGATCACGTGTGATAAAGCAACTAAAACAAGCAATTCATTCATATGTTGCAATGCAATGTTTCATATGTTGCATGACTTTTGTTGCAAGCCTAACTTGCCACATTCCTACCATGGTGCCATGTTTCCACGTATGAGAAATAAATGTTGCATTCACATTTTTGCACTACTACCATTCATAAGCAAGAAAGTATGAATAGACAGAATATGCGAATGTTGCATAAGCATGTTTCAGTGACAAATGGCATGATGACATAGATGATGCACATGTTTATGAAATGAAATGCAATTATGCGGAAGCCAAACACCTAGGGTGTTACAACCCTCCCCCCTTATAAAAATCTCGCCCCGAGATTTGAAAAGCGTACCATTTTGAATAAAAGGTAGGGTATACATCCTTCAAATAATCTTCCCGCTCCCATGTTGCATCGCTCTCACTACCCTAGTTACCCCACATAACCTTGTAGAACTTAACCACACGATTCCGGGTTACTCTTTCTCTCGTGTCGATAACCCGCACTGGTCTTTCTTCATAGGATAGATCTGATTTCAACTTGACATCTCGAAGTGAAACTCTTTCTTCGGGGATACGGAGACATTTCTTCAATTGAGATACATGAAAAACATTGAAGATAGCTCTCATCTCGTAAGGTAACTCTATCTTGTAAGCTACATTCCCACTCTTCTCTATAATCGGATATGGACCTACATACCTAGGTGCAAGCTTTCTCTTTACTCCAAATCGCTGCACACCTTTCATCGGTGATACCTTTAGATAAACGTGATCACCCACTTCAAACTCAATGGGCTTTCTTCTTTTATCAGCATAGCTTTTCTGCCTAGCTTGAGTGGCTTTCATATGTTTTTGGATAGTACGGACTTGTTGTTCAGCCTCTTTGATGAAATCAATGCCGTAGTATCTCCTTTCTCCAGATTCAACCCAGTTCAAAGGAGTTCTACACTTGCGACCATACAACACTTCGAACGGGGCCATCTTGATGCTTTCTTGATAACTATTATTATAGGAAAATTCAGCCAAGGGTAACCACTTATCCCATGAACCTTTGGATGATATGACGCAAGCTCTTAACATGTCTTCCAATATTTGATTTACCCGCTCTGTCTGTCTGGAGGTTTGGGGATGATAAGCAGAACTTCTAACTAAGTTGGTCCCTATCATCTTATGCAGTTGTTCCCAAAAACGAGCAGTGAACTGAGGTCCTCTATCAGATACAATGATTCTAGGAACACCATGGAGACGTACGATCTGGTTAAAATATAGCTCAGCATAGTCACTTGGTCGATAGTCCACTCTAACTGGGATGAAATGAGCAGACTTTGTTAAACGATCCACTATCACCCATATGGAATTAAAATTCTTTTGGGTATGGGGAAGTCCAACAATAAAATCCATACTAATCTCTTCCCACTTCCATCCTGGTATAGACAATGGTTGGAGAAGTCCAGCAGGCTTCATGTGAATTGCTTTGACTCTACAACAATTGTCGCACCTTGCAACATAGGCTGCGATTTCTTTCTTCATCTTTGTTGTAACATCCCTGATGTTATAAAGTACTTAGAAGGTGATCATGTCATCATTATGCATAATCATCATGTATCGACTCATGAATGCATTTCATGTTTAATTTATAGCATGTAAATGTTGTTATGAAGTGTGTTATATGTTACATGAAATAATAGTGATTAAGAAACTTTGTGAATTTTAATGTGGGAATCTATTAAACAATTCAAATTCTTCCTTAATAAAAGTTTAATAATTTTTGTTGCAATGCTTGGTGTGAATATTGTTTTATGATATGTGTTGACTTGTATGGTTGAATCAATTTCAAAACAATTGTGTTGAATTGGATTTTCGAAAACCCGAATTTTCAGCATTTAAGTTTGACCCCGGAAAACCTAATTCAAAATCTAAGCACATTTTGGGGTTGAGCCTAAAAGCAAAAGTTTAGAGTTTGTCATGAGGTACAAAGTTTGTTTTTGGAGTTTTCAAAGTTGTTTTATGAAATTTGAAGTAATTTGAAAAGGCGTGATTCTTTAAATATTCCCTTTTTGAATTTAAACTTGCATTTTAAAATGAAGACCGAATTTGGGAATGGTTATAAAAGCAAAGTTGTAGAACTTTAAATTTTGAGCAACTTTTGTTTTTGGAGATTTTTGAGTTGTTATGAAAATTTGGGAGTAATTTGGGATTTAAAGCGAGTGGCAGTTCTGTAATTTCGGTGAACAGTACCCGCGGGCGACACCTCCTCGCCGGCGTGCTTCGATCAGCTTCTGGGCGCGACTGTGGCCGCCCTCGGTGTCGCGCTGGCGCGGAGAGGACTCCTACGTGGTTTCCTCTTGCTTCCTGGCCGTCATATATAGCTTGTGCCGTCGCCGTTCTCCTCCTTTTCATTTCCTCTGTTCGCCGTCGCCGTCGTCCATTCTTGCCGTCACACACCACCTCCACCGCTCATCCCCTGGCCGAATTGAGCGCGCTGAAGCTTCGCCACATCCATGCGCAGCACTTTGACTCGCTCCCGCCGTCCAACGTCGTCGGAGTCATCAGCGAGCCGTTTTCTTCCTCGCGGCCGTTCGTCATGGCCGTCGAGCTCGCCTCCGCCGTGGCCGGCCTACTCCGGCTGCTCTCGCTCCTTTCTCTCTCTTGTTTTGCGCTTACCTCTATGCCGTGATGATCACAAGCAAACCGGTTGCTCGTCTTGTCCACAGGACACGTCGGAACACAGCTTGCCGCCATGTCCGCCGCTGTAGATCACCGGTGCACGTGGGCAGCCCTTCACCGGCCATCTCCGGCAACAATTCGTCCACACACCGGTGTGCACAGGTCCTTGCTTGCTCCAGCACTTCTCCTTTGCCGCCTGCGAGCATCATCCGTCCGGAAATCGAGTTTCTCCGGTGTCCTCTGTTCTTTAAAATCGCGACCAGGGACTTCGTCTTAGAATTCGAGATTTGTAAGGGGCTTTTCTGTGAACCGCAGACTCATATGAATAGTGCCTTTTGGACCTGTTTGCTTTGAAATCGGCTGGAACTTTGAAAATTCATAGTAATTCATAGGAAATTCGTAAAATAGAAAATGAGGACTTTTTGGAATCCTTGTAAAATTGTCTATGCAGTAGATCTATAATATAGCATGTTTTAGTTTAAAGTTTTAGCTGCAAAAATAGATTTATGCAGTAAGGTTGTAATGCTAGTTGAATTTGTTATTTTCCACAACTACAAATCTAGGGCTCCAAATGAAGTGAAATTTTTGTGGCATGCTACTCATGTGATAGTTGATGTGTGGTAAAAATTTCATGAGTATTGGATGAAGTATGAGTGAGTTTTTGGTTTATCTTGCTCTCACATGATTTCTTGCAATAGCAAATTGTGTTTTTCATAGAGGCAGCTATACTTATGCAAATGGTATGAAATTTGTACAGTAGACTATTGAGAGGATATGTGAGCTACTGTAATTTTTGTAGAAGTTATTGTGCATTTTTGGTATATGTTCATAAATACACCTTGATGTCTAAATAAATTAAGAAATGTTTTAAGAAAATTTATTTAGAGGTGAGCACCATGCTTTCTGGTGTTCTTTAGTCATGTGTGAAATGTTGGTGAAGTTGGTTTTGCCCAATTATGTGTTTGCAACATAAGTTAATAATTATTTTCTTGCCGATGTGGTTTATGGACAGATCTAGGAACTTAGCAAAGTTCTTCATGATAATGTGCTTTGTTGTGAAACTTGTTAATAACAAAGTTGTAGATAATCCATGTATCTAGCTGCTGTTAAAATTTGGTGGTATTTGGCTAAGTAGTTTGTGAGTTATGCCTGTTTAAAGTTGGGTTTTAGAAATGGCTGCTCTCTGTCATTTGGGGACCAGTTTCGGTAAATGGGTATATTTGACTTAGTTAACTTGAGAATCATGCTAAGATGATTAAAGATGAGTTGTAGAAAATTTCATAAGCTTTCCAGAATGTCTTGTTGCATGGCTATTGGATTTGTATAACTCTAGTTATGATCCAAACATGAAGCTGTTGTTTCCAGTCCTGAAATAGACATATGTTAGCTAAATAGTAAACCTTGATGACTTAGGTTTTGTTTGAAATTTTGATTGAGTGATGACCTTGGGTCATTAGCATAAGATGATTCTTGGTACTTAAAGTAAGTAGTTGGGTTTAAAAAAAAGGTTTAGTTAGTTTTGACTTGTAACTGTACCGTGAAGGAAAGTTGTATTCAAGTTAGTTAATCTTTTATGCTTTCACCAATGCACCTCCATGCATCATGTCATACAATCCATCATGCTAAAGCATGCATTATTTATTTACGTGTAGTGCATACGTGAGTGAGAAGGTTCGCGTTGACTAATCTTCGGATGAGTGTCATCATTCAATGGTGCTCGCGTTGATCAAGTGTTGGAGAAGGTTCATCCATCAATGGTGATGCTGTCAAGTCTAACTCCGTAATCTCTCTGTGGAACTAACCTTTTCTGCCGACCAAGGCAAGCCCCGGATGCATACAACCCTACCTCGTATTTTATAAATTAATTTCGCTTTTGCTTTCTATTAATGCATTAAGTGATTAGGAGTTAAGTAAAAGCCTAATTGGTGCATTACCACCCTTGTTATTCCATATTTACCATATTACCAGTTTTAAACTCGTGTACGCCTAGCCTTGCTTAGCTATGCGTTGAACGAAGAAAGTCGGGTGACTACCTGTTACCTGCAAGTTTTAAACGGAACATTGGTTAACTATGTTAGCATGTGATATGGGAATGTGGAGTAATAAATCTAGACCGGGCGGACTCGGTGTGTGTGAGCCACAAGACATGGAGGTCTTGTGAGCGGGGTCTTTCCGCCTATGTCGATTAAGGCACGTCCGTTGTTGAATTGCATGAGGTGAGAATTTGTAGTACTAACCACATACTCCGGTAAGCCTGAACTTGGCAATTCTATTACGAGAATGGCTACTCGCGCACTGGGAGTGGAGAGATGGCGGGAATAGCATGTACCCATGTGGCCATGGGCTAGAATGGTGGAGTACTGTATTCTTGGGTGGCGCGGACCCATCCTTGTTTTAGAGGATCCGAGGGTAGGTTGATATATGTGAGTCGGGGACCTGCATATGTCGTGTGGTCTGGAATCCCCAGCTGGGTTTAATCGGTTCGAATCGTCGTTGCTCCTCGGTTATGGAGACTCAACTCACTGTTCATCATCGTAGTATTAATAACTGAAATTAAGAAAGTGTTGGATATGAAGTTTCATGATCTCAATACGGATCGTGTCATCTTTGTATATGATGTTATGAAGTTTTAAATGTTGACATAAAGAATTTCGTTAAAGAGCTTTTACGCAAAAGAACTTTGATTATTGCTAAAGCCATACCTTGAATCCCTAAGCCTGCATTCCTGAGTTCTATCAATTTTTATTTCGGTTAAGTCTTGTTGAGTACATTTGTACTCAGGGTTCGTTGACCCTTGTTGTAGGTGAGCCTCATGAGCAGGTCTGTTTTGGGCCATGTTGCATGACGGTTGTTCGATCCGATGATGATAAGTAAATTTGTGGCCCTTGGGCAGGGCAGTTTAATTGCGTGTTTTGTATTATGTTATAATGCCACTCCACTACTACGGTTTGGAATATTAATCGAACTTAGTTTATAAGGTTTGAAACTACTGTTTTGTAAACTAAGTTATTGTAAGACTTCCGCTATATTACTCTGATGTATCTATTTGAATAAACTGTTGTAATACTGCAATGACTCTATAATGGGATCCTGCTCGGAAATCGTGGATGATTCGGGGTTCCACGGGGACACCCGATAGTCTTCTTAAGTTACTAGGAACATATGCATAGTCGTCAGAGGTCATTGGACAGTGACAGGTGCATGTGGGTCCTATAATTTAGGAGGTTCTGCCACAGAATGGTATCAGAGCGATCATTACAAAGTTTTTGTGGTATTGTTTTACAAAAACTTCAAAATGTTTTGGACAAATAAATTTAAATGGTTATTTTGGTCCAAATTGCTTCTGACTTATCTTATTTCATTCTCTCCATTCCTTATTTGATTAAAAATGCTTTGTGTGGTGTAGTAGTAATCTTATTATGCCCTATATAATAACAACTATTGTTTATGTACCATATGAGCTTTGATGTTTAGTAACGTAAGAATCGTTCATGCATCATGTCATTAATGAAACACTGCACATATTCCAGTTATAATCATTCATATGAAGTTGAAATATAATGATGTTTAAAACTTCCTCCTTCCATTCAGGGAATGGCTATTACTTGTTATAGCTATTTTTGTCCCAACGAATTTGGTCATGTACCAATCTTTGCTGGTAAACCACTCTTTGATTGTCCTTGCTCATAAGTTCCACATCTTTGGGAATTTCTTGATGCACTTTAATTTTCCCCATCTACTCAATGTTGAAACTTGGGACTAATCCTTGACTTTTCAAACCTATGCATGTGTCATGTCTTGGTCTATCCTAACACAACACATGCTAGTTCCTTGATCTTGCTAGCTTGACATGTATTACTTGTGAGTTACTTTAGTTGTGCCCTATGATGGTGCCATGATCCATGATTTACGGTGCCGCGTCGAAACCTGGGGTCTCCTGTGGACTGTAGCCATAAGGAAATACTGCTGGGCGCTCGCTGGTATCGAGGTCTGCGGTCATGATCCACTATAGCTTCGCAATTAATGTGATTCATTCATCTTGGCACTTTCATTTGGAATTCATGTTCCATAATTCCATTGAAGTTACTAAATCCTTTGTCCCTTCCAACTGTCTTTTGATCTCATTTGTAATCTCAAAACCAACCTTTGTTGTTTTGTGAACAATTTGCAAGTTAATGTGTTTGACACATTTCCTTTTCCACTACTCAACCCAACGCTTTTTGCACTTAATAAATCTCGGGGCGAGATTTCTTTTAGGGGGAAGGATTGTAACATCCCTGATGTTATAAAGTACTTAGAAGGTGATCATGTCATCATTATGCATAATCATCATGTATCGACTCATGAATGCATTTCATGTTTAATTTATAGCATGTAAATGTTGTTATGAAGTGTGTTATATGTTACATGAAATAATAGTGATTAAGAAACTTTGTGAATTTTAATGTGGGAATCTATTAAACAATTAAAATTCTTTCTTAATAAAAGTTTAATAATTTTTGTTGCAATGCTTGGTGTGAATATTGTTTTATGATATGTGTTGACTTGTATGGTTGAATCAATTTCAAAACAATTGTGTTGAATTGGATTTTCGAAAACCCGAATTTTCAGCATTTAAGTTTGACCCCGGAAAACCTAATTCAAAATCTAAGCACATTTTGGGGTTGAGCCTAAAAGCAAAAGTTTAGAGTTTGTCATGAGGTACAAAGTTTGTTTTTGGAGTTTTCAAAGTTGTTTTATGAAATTTGAAGTAATTTGAAAAGGCGTGATTCTTTAAATATTCCCTTTTTGAATTTAAACTTGCATTTTAAAATGAAGACCGAATTTGGGAATGGTTATAAAAGCAAAGTTGTAGAACTTTAAATTTTGAGCAACTTTTGTTTTTGGAGATTTTTGAGTTGTTATGAAAATTTGGGAGTAATTTGGGATTTAAAGCGAGTGGCAGTTCTGTAATTTCGGTGAACAGTACCCGCGGGCGACACCTCCTCGCCGGCGTGCTTCGATCAGCTTCTGGGCGCGACTGTGGCCGCCCTCGGTGTCGCACTGGTGCGGAGAGGACTCCTACGTGGTTTCCTCTTGCTTCCTGGCCGTCATATATAGCTTGTGCCGTCGCCGTTCTCCTCCTTTTCATTTCCTCTGTTCGCCGTCGCCGTCGTCCATTCTTGCCGACACACACCACCTCCACCGCTCATCCTCTGGCCGAATTGAGCGCGCTGAAGCTTCGCCACATCCATGCGCAGCACTTTGACTCGCTCCCGCCCTCCAACGTCGTCGGAGTCATCAGCGAGCCATTTTCTTCCTCGCGGCCGTTCGTCATGGCCGTCGAGCTCGCCTCCGCCGTGGCCGGCCTACTCCGGCTGCTCTCGCTCCTTTCTCTCTCTTGTTTTGCGCTTACCTCTGTGCCGTGATGATCACAAGCAAACCGGTTGCTCATCTTGTCCACAGGACACGTCGGAACACAGCTTGCCGCCATGTCCGCCGCTGTAGATCACCGGTGCACGTGGGCAGCCCTTCACCGGCCATCTCCGGCAACAATTCGTCCACACACCGGTGTGCACAGGTCCTTGCTTGCTCCAGCACTTCTCCTTTGCCGCCTGCGAGCATCATCCGTCCGGAAATCGAGTTTCTCCGGTGTCCTCTGTTCTTTAAAATCGCGACCAGGGACTTCGTCTTAGAATTCAAGATTTGTAAGGGGCTTTTCTGTGAACCGCAGACTCATATGAATAGTGCCTTTTGGACCTGTTTGCTTTGAAATTGGCTGGAACTTTGAAAATTCATAGTAATTCATAGGAAATTCGTAAAATAGAAAATGAGGACTTTTTGGAATCCTTGTAAAATTGTCTATGCAGTAGATCTATAATATAGCATGTTTTAGTTTAAAGTTTTAGCTGCAAAAATAGATTTATGCAGTAAGGTTGTAATGCTAGTTGAATTTGTTATTTTCCACAACTACAAATCTAGGGCTCCAAATGAAGTGAAATTTTTGTGGCATGCTACTCATGTGATTGTTGATGTGTGGTAAAAATTTCATGAGTATTGGATGAAGTATGAGTGAGTTTTTGGTTTATCTTGCTCTCACATGATTTCTTGCAATAGCAAATTGTGTTTTTCATAGAGGCAGCTATACTTATGCAAATGGTATGAAATTTGTACAGTAGACTATTGAGAGGATATGTGAGCTACTGTAATTTTTGTAGAAGTTATTGTGCATTTTTGGTATATGTTCATAAATACACCTTGATGTCTAAATAAATTAAGAAATGTTTTAAGAAAATTTATTTAGAGGTGAGCACCATGCTTTCTGGTGTTCTTTAGTCATGTGTGAAATGTTGGTGAAGTTGGTTTTGCCCAATTATGTGTTTGCAACATAAGTTAATAATTATTTTCTTGCCGATGTGGTTTATGGACAGATCTAGGAACTTAGCAAAGTTCTTCATGATAATGTGCTTTGTTGTGAAACTTGTTAATAACAAAGTTGTAGATAATCCATGTATCTAGCTGCTGTTAAAATTTGGTGGTATTTGGCTAAGTAGTTTGTGAGTTATGCCTGTTTAAAGTTGGGTTTTAGAAATGGCTGCTCTCTGTCATTTGGGGACCAGTTTCGGTAAATGGGTATATTTGACTTAGTTAACTTGAGAATCATGCTAAGATGATTAAAGATGAGTTGTAGAAAATTTCATAAGCTTTCCAGAATGTCTTGTTACATGGCTATTGGATTTGTATAACTCTAGTTATGATCCAAACATGAAGCTGTTGTTTCCAGTCCTGAAATAGACATATGTTAGTTAAATAGTAAACCTTGATGACTTAGGTTTTGTTTGAAATTTTGATTGAGTGATGACCTTGGGTCATTAGCATAAGATGATTCTTGGTACTTAAAGTAAGTAGTTGGGTTTAAAAAAAGGTTTAGTTAGTTTTGACTTGTAACTGTACCGTGAAGGAAAGTTGTATTCAAGTTAGTTAATCTTTTATGCTTTCACCAATGCACCTCCATGCATCATGTCATACAATCCATCATGCTAAAGCATGCATTATTTATTTACGTGTAGTGCATACGTGAGTGAGAAGGTTCGCGTTGACTAATCTTCAGATGAGTGTCATCATTCAATGGTGCTCGCGTTGATCAAGTGTTGGAGAAGGTTCATCCATCAATGGTGATGCTGTCAAGTCTAACTCCGTAATCTCTCTGTGGAACTAACCTTTTCTGCCGACCAAGGCAAGCCCCGGATGCATACAACCCTACCTTGTATTTTATAAATTAATTTCGCTTTTGCTTTCTGTTAATGCATTAAGTGATTAGGAGTTAAGTAAAAGCCTAATTGGTGCATTACCACCCTTGTTATTCCATATTTACCATATTACCAGTTTTAAACTCGTGTATGCCTAGCCTTGCTAAGCTATGCGTTGAACGAAGAAAGTCGGGTGACTACCTGTTACCTGCAAGTTTTAAACGGAACATTGGTTAACTATGTTAGCATGTGATATGGGAATGTGGAGTAATAAATCTAGACTGGGCGGACTCGGTGTGTGTGAGCCACAAGACATGGAGGTCTTGTGAGCGGGGTCTTTCCGCCTGTGTCGATTAAAGCACGTCCATTGTTGAATTGCATGAGGTGAGAATTTGTAGTACTAACCACATACTCCGGTAAGCCTGAACTTGGCAATTCTATTACGAGAATGGCTACTCGCGCACTGGAGTGGAGAGATGGCGTGAATAGCGTGTACCCACGTGGCCATGGGCTGGAATGGTGGAGTACTGTATTCTCGGGTGGCGCGGACCCGTTCTTGTTTTAGAGGATCCGAGGGTAGGTTGATATATGTGAGTCGGGGACCTGCATATGTCGTGTTGTCTGGAATCCCCAGCTGGGTTTAATCGGTTCGAATCGTCGTTGCTCCTCGGTTATGGAGACTCAACTCACTGTTCATCATCATAGTATTAATAACTGAAATTAAGAAAGTGTTGGATATGAAGTTTCATGATCTCAATACGGATCGTGTCATCTTTGTATATGATGTTATGAAGTTTTAAATGTTGACATAAAGAATTTTGTTAAAGAGCTTTTACGCAAAAGAACTTTGATTATTGCTAAAGCCATACCTTGAATCCCTGAGCCTGCATTCCTGAGTTCTATCAATTTTTATTTCGGTTAAGTCTTGTTGAGTACTTTGTACTCAGGGTTCGTTGACCCTTGTTGCAGGTGAGCCTCATGAGCAGGTCTATTTTGGGCCATGTTGCATGACGGTTGTTCGATCCGATGATGATAAGTAAATTTGTGGCCCTTGGGCAGGGCAGTTTAATTGCGTGTTTTGTATTATGTTATAATGCCACTCCACTACTACGGTTTGGAATATTAATCGAACTTAGTTTATAAGGTTTGAAACTACTGTTTTGTAAACTAAGTTATTGTAAGACTTCCGCTATATTACTCTGATGTATCTATTTGAATAAACTGTTGTAATACTGCAATGACTCTGTAATGGGATCCTGCTCGGAAATCATGGATGATTCGGGGTTCCATGGGGACACCCGACAGTCTTCTTAAGTTACTAGGAACATATGCATAGTCGTCAGAGGTCATTGGACAGTGACAGGTGCATGTGGGTCCTATAATTTAGGAGGTTCTGCCACATTTGTCCACCAAAAGCGAGATTTCAAATCTTGATACATTTTACTACTTCCCGGGTGGATAGATAACTTGGATGAGTGAGCTTCTTCTAAGATTTGGTTTCTAAGCTCTTTGTCCTTCGGTACTACCAGTCTATCCTTAAACCATAGAACACCCTTCTCATCAATACGAAAGTGTTTTGTCTCTTGTTCCTTCATCTTTCTTTTGATGTGGAACACACCCACATCGGTTTTCTGAAGCTCGATGATTTTACTTTCTAGAGAGCAACTAAGGGTAATATTGTGCAACACAGCAGGATGTAACAGATGCGCCAAATGATAATCTGCCTCCAAGAGAGAATTACAGTGAGATTTCCTACTCAAAGCATCGGCAACAACATTTGCTTTACCCGGATGATAATGAACTTCTAAGTTATAATCTTTAATCAACTCTAGCCATCTTCTCTGCCTCATGTTCAATTTTGGTTGAGTGAATATATACTTGAGACTTTTATGATCGGTATAAATATGGCACATGTTACCGAGCAAGTAATGCCTCCAAATCTTCAACGCATGCACAACCGTAGCTAACTCAAGATCATGAGTTGGATAATTAGCTTCATGCTTCCTTAGCTGACGCGAGGCATAGGCGATAACTCGACCTTCCTGCATAAGGACACATCCTAAACTGGTACCTGATGCATCACAAAACACATCAAACGGTTTCTCGATGTCAGGTTGTGCCAACACAGGAGCTGATGTCAACAAGGTCCTCAAAGTGCAAAAAGCAGTCTCACACTCTGGAGTCCAAACAAACTTTACATCTTTTTGAAGCAACCTGGTCATGGGCTTGGCTACCTTAGAGAAATCTAGGATGAATCAACGATAATACCCAGCCAAACCAATGAAACTTCTGATCTCATGTACTGAAGTTGGTGCTTTCCAATTCATGACTTCTTGTACCTTAGACGGATCAACCGAAATCCCTTCATCGGACAACACATGACCTAAGAAAGGTACTTTCTTAAGCCAAAACTCACATTTACTGAACTTGGCATAAAGCTTATGCTCTCGTAGCCTAGATAAAACAACTCTCAGATGCTCGGCATGTTCTTCAGCATTTACAGAAAAGATTAAGATGTCATCAATGAAGACAACTACAAATTTGTCCAGTTCTTCCATGAACACAGAATTCATTAGATATACGAAGTATGCAGGAGCATTGGTCAGGCCGAAAGACATAACCAGATACTCATACAACCCGTATCTGGTGGAGAAAGCGGTCTTAGGCACATCCTCCGATCTAATCTTTATCTGATGATAACCAGATCTCAAATCAATTTTAGAGAATACCTTTGCCTTAGACAACTGATCAAACAAAATATCAATGCGGGGCAATGGGTACTTGTTCTTGATTATCACCGCATTGAGTGGACGATAATCCACACACATGCGCAATGACTTGTCCTTCATAAATATAGCAGGACAACTCCAGGGAGAAGCACTAGGTCGGATAAGACCTTTCTCTAACAGATCTTGTAACTGTACTTTAAGCTCTGCTAACTCATTGGGCGGCATCCTATAAGGCCTTCTAGAAATAGGTGCAGTGCCTGGCACTAACTCGATCTTGAATTCAATATCTCGATCCGGCGGTAAACCAGGTAGATCATCAGGAAATACATCTGGAAATTCACACACTACTGGGACTTCCTCAATTCTCGGGGTCTGGATAGCATTAGCAGTGTTGTGGAGTTCTAGCTCTCTGGGAAGTGGCATAAGGAAGGCTTCTTTGCTGATAGGATCCCTCAACATAACGACCCTAGTGGAAGTATCAATGAGCACTCCATGACCGCTCATCCACTTCATTCCCAAGATTACATCTATCCCTAATCCCGGTAGAACTACCACATCGGCCATAAACACTCATCCCTCTATTTCAATACTTACCCCCAGCACTATTTGATTGGTCGAAATATTACTTCCAGCTGCACTAATGCAATAACTACCCGTGGATACTGTAATTACCTTCTGATTGTATTTTGATGCAAAAGCTGGACTCATAAATGAATGCGAAGCACCAGAATCAAATAGGACAACTGCCGGATGGTGATTCACAAGAAACTTACCCGCGGTGACCACCTCTCCTGAGGGTATCTCGGTCACGTTGGTGTAGTTAACATGTCCTTGACGAGCGCCAGAATTCCCTTGCTTCTGATTGTTCTTCTGAGGATATAGACAATTCTTGGACCAATGACCTGTCCTGCCACAATTCCAGCAGGGCCTATTAGCTAGCGGAACAAAAGAATTTCCTGGTCTTGTGGTACCCTTTGGAAGAGGTACAGTGAATGCCTTCTTGAACCCAGTCTTTGCCTGATTCTTCTTTTGTGGCGGCCGGTACCGAACGGCTGTAGTCGGTGGGCAAAACTGAGTCTTTGCTACTGGAGCTCTAGCCTGAGAGACACCTACCTCAAAGACCCTCTTGCGACTTTTGGACGCGGCATAGACATTATCGTTATTCTCTTGAGTAAGAGCATCACTTACGAACTCATTGAAAGTGATACTTTTGTTGTTCCCCATGGACTTCATCAGTTTGGGACTAAGCCCTCTCTTAAAGCTGGCGATTTTCTTTGCTTCTGAATCAACGAATTCTGGAGCATACCTTGCCAGATGGTTGAAGGCATGAAGATATTCAGTGAGTGTCTTGGTGCCCTGCACCAACTTCATAAACTCATTGTGCTTGATGGCCATCAACTCGGGAGGAATATAATGACTCTTGAAAGCCTCCTGGAATCGATTCCAAGTGATCTGGGCATTTTCAGGTAGGGTGGACCGATAATGTCACCACCATATACCTGCTGGTCCTTGTAGCTGATGCGAAGCATACTCCGCCTTCATCTGCTCTGTCACCCTAAGCAAACGGAACTTGTGCTCAAGCGTGTTTAGCCACTCTTCTGCTTGGAGCGGCTCTTCAGCTTCCTTGAAGATGGGTGGCTTGGTATCTTGGAATTCCTTGAAATCACTAAACTGGTTGGGCTCTGGTCCCTGTCGTTGATTGTGGCCCTAGGCTTGATGCTGGGCCATGGTACGCATAGCATCCCCCAACGCACGCTGACCTTCCACGAGCATAGCCAACAGATCAGACGGTGTGGGCGATGGTGGCGGTGGAAGATCATCATCACCACTACCCCCACCACGGCCTAAACGCAGATTGCGCGACATCTGCAGAAGCGCATTTGTGAGTAATGATGGACGATGTCAGATACATTGCAGACGAATTGTAGAATTATGCCAAACTGAACTTATTGGAGAGATTAATTTCATACAATAAACAGAGGCACAATAATTCATCCTCAACATCGCCATAACTTTACTCCACACATTCATGCGATGCATCCGCTCATATGCCAAATTTTTGATCAACTTCAAGTTTTAGAAATTTCATCTAAGTATAACGAGACTGCTCCAGGGCTTGTGCTAGTGCGGCCATTAGTAGTAGCATTGCAACTTGGGTGTGAGAGGATTACCTTACAGGATGAGAAACTATAACGGAATAATTAGATAAGGGAGGGAGTGATGCAAAAATGTAATGGCATGAGTAAACATGATGCATGCACGTTCCGTACGTCCTCACGAATCTTAAGAAAATTTAACATTCTAGCGACATAGACGGTGGCATACATACATTCTCTCATATACGTATCTAGTCGAGCTATGCGTTGCGTTGTTAGTGTACCTGCAGAAAATTTCATTGCAGCCCATCCCAACAAAAGAAATAAGTATGCAATGAAAGCAGTAAACTAAGATACTCTCCATATATACATCCCCGGATATATATACTTTGGTATCCAAAGCTACCCGATTGATACACCCACAATTAAGTACCTTCATATGTACATGTGTGCAACATGTAAACATTCCGGTAACCAAAACTAACTCTCCCCTAGACCGACAGTTGGACAATCATGCTCTCACAACTCACTTTACCTGGGCGTAGAGGCACTTGATCCATACATTACCATCCAAGCGGATGGCATCCATACCATAGCACGCCGTATGGACGACGAAATAAAATGAAAGCAATTACCCCCCCAAAAGTCATTACTTAAATAAGCCACCTGAAAGTCCTTATTTGGGCATAGAGGATATGACAACTGGCACACCTAGATAAAATTTCAGATTTGAACACCTATATATATGTAGCTATAAGTTGTCAAAACTGATTTTCGCAAACAAAAGCTTTTGTTTTAAATACACATATGACATGTTTAATGTTGAATCTAGCTCTGATACCAGCTGTAACAGAACCGACCAATTTATAAGAGCACAAGTACAAAAGCAATCACCGGAGTGATCAAACCGTCATACTTGAACCCATATAAACCCGGTAGTCAACTGAAACCACGAAGGATTTCAAACCAACTTGCATACAACCAAGATCACAGTAATTCAACATAACAAGCCACATGTTACATCCATTTCACAAGTAGTTCATAAGTACCACATACATCAGAGTACACATAGTTATTACAAAATGAGTTCTCAAATAGCGGAAGCAAAGTAGTTTAACACCATCACACACATGTAGTTCAAATACAAGCCAGTACCATAGTCATATCCAGCAAAAGCAGTAAGATAAGATAATATAGACGATCATGCCCATGATCTAGTCTTCATCCCCCACAGGGTGGAGACAATACTTGCAGTAGCCGTTATATAGCATGTCATCTGCAACAAGGGGGAAAATAAACCCTGAGTACGAGAAGGTACTCAGCTAGACTTACCCGTCATAAACCAGAAATAAATGACACCAAGGATTATGCAAGGCTTTATCGGTGGTTCTAGCTTGACAACCATTTTGCATAAACGCTTTAGTGAAACGAGAGCATAATTTGCTTTATGAGTAAGCAACAATTTAACAATATTAACCTATCAACTAGATTAGCACCTATACTAGAGCAAGCAATTGATTAACTCCAAACATTAGTAACCATATCCGGTATAATGTTGTATCATCATCATCATCGATTTAACCATCAAGTTCAATTAAGTGCATCTACGTTGCCGCTGCTCAGTCAAGTTCTCACTATCCGGGAGAGACAGCGATTCGAATCGATTCCTATCCAGCTGGAGGGGTATTCCTAACACAAACCTAGGCATACCTCGCGAAGGCAGCCTTAGGTCACCTTTGGTACATCTCAGGAATCGCGACTCCGAGCAGCGCCGCACCCTCAGGGAGTCCACTCTGCCAGGTGGTCAATCTCACCTCGAACTTACGCCAATAGCTCCCCGCACATCCTTACTACCACCAGGGTGCGCACTTTCACTTCTCGGTCTTCCGGCCTGAGTTGAGCTACTCGGCTTCGCGGTCGGAACGAGTTATCCGGCCAACTAAGTGATAGGCATGCGTTCAACATGACATGAGGACGTACAGCGAATCGGTCCTTAAACGACACAGACGGGGATAGATCCACAACCAAGACCTCCTTGCCTTGCTGCTTCTCTATCGACCTCCCGCCCGGTCACAATTCATTAATAACACATGGTTATTTTCCATGATAGCAATTATAGCCAACCGTGACCAGACATTTTCCCTAATATGCAGGTGACAGGAAATCACCTGACTCTTACCGGTCTAAGCATGGCTAAGCTTTGATTCGCACCTGGACCTAAATAGGATTCAGGGTACGTATACTGGTCAAGGAATAGGTATATATGCAAGAAGTGTTCGCATCCAATTCCTATCACTTAATGCATCAATAAATAAAGATACTCAAAGTAACCATTTTTAAAACATAGGAGTCTTAGAATGCTCTGGGGCTTGCCTTTCAGAAAAGATGAAGGTTGGTGATCGGGGCACTCAAGAACTTCTTCGTTGACTCCTTCTTCGGGGGCCTGCACCTCCTGCTCCTGAGCTTGCTGCTGCTCCTCCGGAAGTACTGGCTCGAATTCCAGAAGCGTAACTCCCTCCGGAACACCTATTGCATGCCGATGCACAAGATAAATATCATGGATGCATAAGGAATGCTATGATGCTCATGATGAATGAATCACAGTAAGTGTTTAATGAAACATCACTGGACACTCGTTTACCGATTAAGAATAGCCCTATTCAAATCACTTTAAAACAAGTATCTAAACTTAACTTGAAGAATAAGATCAACTTACCTAACTTGCATAACCTAAGGTAAAGCTGCTCATCTTCAGTTAAAGGCCTAACACCAAAGAACATTACCATAAACTTAGAAATAGTAAAGGTATACATAATTTAACATTTAAAGCTTCGTATGCATACAAGTAGTCCCTTAATTCAATCACAACCAGAGTTCTACAATTCCAAATGACTTGTATGAGGACATTCTGGAAAGCTTATGAAATTCTCTACAAAACAATTGTAAACATCACAGCATGATACTTACGTTAACCAAAATGAATTCCAGTAACCTAGAATTGATCCAGAACGGCAGGGTTACTAACTTATTTATTTAACGATGATGCAAAAGCCTAATTTGACCAAACCAAGCTTACCAACTTATTGCACATACCAGAGGAACACTAGAAAGTATAGTGCTAACTTCTAAATAAATTATTTAATATCCTTTTCCAATTTATTTAGTTAATTAGGTGATTAAAGCAATATATAGTAAAGCTGTTCACAAAAATCTACAAAAATTACAGTAGCTATCTCATGCTTCACATAGACTACCATAAAAATTTCAAAGCCATTGAGCAAGTAGAACTTGCTGTACCTAAAATAACAAGTGGTATGTCCATTTTTAGCATAATTAGAAAACCCTAATGAAAAGTGTCAAGCAACAGATTTCACATTTTTCCTAGCATCATTTTAGCATAAGAACCTTACTCACCAAATTTTACCTACACTGGATCTATAGAAAAATTATGAAAATTCACACAAGATCCATCCATTGATAAAAAGAAATTCTATAACTTAAAAACTATACAAGCACTAGCTCTGAAATTTTAACCAGTGATTCTACTGAGCAATAATAGATCACCCACAAAATTTCATCATTTTTGGACCCCAGAAACTCAAGATAAAATTTAAACAAGTTTGCATGTATCCAAAAACACATTTCAAAGTCCTATTTAATTTATCCAGACTTTCTAAAACATGTGCTCATATGATATTTTTATTAAATACTAGACAATACTAGGAACTCAACAAAATTAGAACCATAACAATTGGATCTACCAACAAGGAGATACACATTTTTGAATCTATATGCCAAGCTATGAAATAATACAAACAAAACAAATAAGAAAACAATCACAGCCACAGCTGTTGGGCCGGCCCGAGGAACGGCGGCCCGCGAGCGACGCTGGCACGGCCCAGACAATGGAGCGGCCCACGCTAGGCTCCCGCCTCAGCCACGACGGCTGACAAGGCGGACCCGCGTGACAGAGAGAGAAGCAGGGGAAGGAAGAAGACGACGGCAGGACTCGCCGTCGGTGGCTTCTCCGGTGAGACCAACGGCGTTACGGTGCTCACTACAGCAATGCGCAACTAGCCATGCCCTTGATTGAAGCTTTTGGCGTGGCTACAGGGTCGGCGATGAGCAATGGCGGCGCACGGCCACGGCAGGGCCGGCTCCGACGACGCTACGGCGTCAAGGTTCCTAACGGTGACCCTACGGGCTCCGGTGGTACTCCTATGACCTAACGCGAGCCAGAGGAGGGAATGGGAGGACGCAAAGAGTGCTGGCTGCGAGGAGCGCTACTCCGGCGAGGTCTGACAAGGCGGTGTTGGGGAAAAGATCGGCGATTGACCCTTACCGATGCAGATCGACTCGCGAACACGGTGGAAAAGGAAGAGGGGATCACGGCGGGGCTCTGGGTAAGCTGGGCAACGCGTTTTTGCCAAAACGCGGAAGCTAGGCGAGGGCGAAGCTCCGGCGGCAATGGCGGGCGGCTTCGGTGCTGCGCTGCGGGAGGCTAGAAATGCAACTGGGGCTGGCGACTCGGTCGGGCAGGCGTGGGGTGGCTTCAAGACGCGGCTGGCCGTGCCAGGGCGCCCACGGCGCGTGGCCTGCGCGCTCAGGCGAGCGGCGACGAGTGGCGCCACGTGGCCAGCGGATTCTGAACCGGTCGGCCATGACGGTCACTGACCGTTTTCTGAAAACAGCAATTCAGGTTCATCAACGATGACTGACAGCGCCACTTCAACACCTTATCCTGACTAATCCGTTGTTCGTTAGTAAAAACGGTGTACATGAAAATTGTAGATGTAACATCCAGCTACATTTTCCTTTCAAGGACCAAGCCCTAAATCGCCATGGATCAGCAGTTACATGAAGCCAAAGTTGACCTGATCCAACTGAAATTGCAGTTTAGGACTTAGACAAATTTTTCAGTGAAAAACAGCATGGACATCTGACTTGTGGGCCTTGTTTGAACATGTTCCACACATTTTCATGAGTTGGTCATAAAACAACTTTTGTTTCTTAATAAATTAGCTACAACTTTTGTAAAGAGTGTAAAGCCATGCAAGGTTTCTAAGTTGGTCATTTGAATCAGTCAAACCGTGACACTCCAAGGGTCAAATCTAGTCAAACCTTCACTTGAGGGTATTTTGGTCATTTTGATCTACATGAACAATGTTCCAACAAGTAACCTAAGTGTAGTTAAGGTGTAATAGACCATGATCAACCACTTTACAAAATTGTTATACCACTTCTAACGATCACGTGTGATAAAGCAACTAAAACAAGCAATTCATTCATATGTTGCAATGCAATGTTTCATATGTTGCATGACTTTTGTTGCAAGCCTAACTTGCCACATTCCTACCATGGTGCCATGTTTCCACGTATGAGAAATAAATGTTGCATTCACATTTTTGCACTACTACCATTCATAAGCAAGAAAGTATGAACAGACAGAATATGCGAATGTTGCATAAGCATGTTTCAGTGACAAATGGCATGATGACATAGATGATGCACATGTTTATGAAATGAAATGCAATTATGCGGAAGCCAAACACCTAGGGTGTTACATCCTTGAGAGTAGATATATGCATTAGAGTCATAATATCATATGTTTTAGTAGAAAGTTTGTACTACACATATTTATCTTTGTAAATTAGGGTTCTCTAGTAATAAATTCATATCTAAAGTTGTGGTGCTCCAAATGATATGAAATTTTTATGGTAAGCTACTGATGCTATATGGGTGCGGTGGTAAAAATTTCATGTTTATTAGATGCAGTATGGTTGAGTTATTGATTTAACTTGATTAATGCTTGATAAATAGTTTTAAATGGTTTATAAATAATTTATATATGCAAAAATTTGAAATGTGTTTCCTTTGCCTTTGCATGGTGATATTGTGGCTTGAGAAACCCTAACATGGCTCTATGTTTATGGAAAATGTTGATCTTTAGAAACCCTAATATTGCTCTCACATGTTTTCTTGCATTAGCAATTTGTCTTTTTTGTAATAATTAAATTATAAAACTTGAGCATGTGAAATTTGTGCAATAGCCATGTTTTGATAACATCTACCACTCATAAAAGTCTCAGCCGCAAACTAGTTGTTCTCATATATCACTAAAATAATATATATGTTTATTAGGAGAAAGGATTAATAAAAATATGATTGTAGATAAAGCATGTAATTGTATTTGGTGATGCTTTGAGTGCTTGGTGTTCGATAAAGTGTTGCTAAGTATGTTAGTGGTGGTTGAAGTTCTTGAATGGCTCATGTGTGTATGCTCTTTGTTAGCAAAACAAGTGAAATATCAAATTGTTATATTCAGAAATGGCTGCATGTGCATTTTCTGTTGTGATGATAACTTCATGGATCAAATGATATTTTCAGTAAATGTGGTGAATACCAAAGTTGTACATAATTTCCTTATCTTTCTTGTCATGAACTTTCATGATTTTAGGCCTGATGGTGTAGGAGTTATAGATTTTACAAGTTTGCTGTCAGCTTTTGCATGTCCTCTAAACAGATCTGAATAATTGTATTGTTTGACTTATTTAAGCATGGAATTATGTCTTGGTGATAATAGGAGATTTGTAGTGCTTTTCCTAATATTTCCAAAATGTTAGAGAACACCCTTTTTGGTGGTTGAGAACTCCAGGTATAGCTGTCCAAAGTGGAATGACAGATTTCTATCCAAATCTGGATAGAGATGCCTTCTTGGTGTTGTTTAACCTTGTTAGCTATAGAATCATCTTAAGATGATAATAAGAAACTTATAGATAACTTAATAAGCATTCTATAAAGTTAATAATCATGTTTGTTGGATAATTAGAACTCCAGTTATGCATTTCTAAAGTTCATGTCAGTTTTCTATCCTAGTTTGTGCAGATCTGCTTGTTAGTGCCTTTCAACCTTGTCCACCTTTGAATCAACTCTAGGTGTAAATAACAAAGTTGTATAAAATTTCCTAAGCTTTCCAGAAAGTCTAAGATCACCTTTATTGGATGCTTATAACTCTAGTTATGGTTAAATTGAATGGCTGCGATGTTGCTGTCCAATTTTTGTGCATATACTTGAAGTTGATTGCTTATGCTTGATCTTGATTTTGTGATTGCTAGGAGTAGCTGGTGCTAGATGGTTGCTTAAAGTAGCTTAACTTGAGTGCCTCATTGGTGAAAGCTTGGTGCTATTTTCTTCTAACTTACCATGATAGGTTTGTGCAATAATTAGTTAAATGACTTGCTCTCTAAGTGCATATGTCGTGTGGTGTAACCTTATATTTGTCTTGAACACTCTTATGTGATGCATCTCTTATTACCATTCTTCATATTCATGCACTTGCATCTTGCATCTCATCTAGGTGCGCTAGATGAACCACGTGAAGGACATGATGTTGGAGCCTAACCCAAAGATGGTGTATGGTGGGCCTATCCCAAAGATGGAAGGACTAAGCAAGTGCTAGGTCCGGAGATGTCACCAAGACAGTGCAAGCTAACTGAACTAACTTGTGTCGGATCCCAGGCAAGCCTTGGAGCATTTTAAGCCTCCTATGTTTTTACAAATATCACTTGCATCCTTTTATGTTTGATGCATTAGATTATAGGAGTTGATTGGAAACTCTTGATGCATATAATTTCCTTGTCCAAACATATACCTTGAACCCTGTATAGGTCTAGGATCAAATATATGCTTAGCCATGCTTAGCTCGGTAGAAGTTGGGTGATTTCCTTTCACCTGCGAGAGATAGGTGGACACTAAACCACGGTTAGCTATATTTGTGATCATGTAAAAGAACCATGGGATGTTGTAAATCGAGGCCGAACAGAGTCTATGTTGTAGGTTGACTTATGTGATTTCGCCTACGTTGATTAAGGACCACATCATTGTTGGTCCTCGATCATTTTGAATGCATGCCTCTCACTTAGCTAGATGGATAACTTGTTCTGACCGTGAAGCCGAGTAGCTCAACTCAGGCTAGGCCTTGTTCTGTCTAAGTGCATACTCTAGATGGTAGTAAGGATGTGTGGGGAGCTAGATGTGAGCCCAAGGGTAGGCCGGGCATGAACGTCCTAGCAGCTAGTTGTCCCTAGTTGTGCGGTGTTGATTGAACCTGTGAAATGTGGACCTGAGTTGTACCAAAGGTGACCTAAGACTACCTTGGCACAGGTATGTCTGGGTTTGTGTTAGGAATAAATTCCCAGCTAGTTGAAATCGATTCGAATCACTCTCTCCCGGATAGTGAGAAACTTGATTGAGCTTCCTTCTATTGTAGTGTTAATGGCAAGTGGAATGGTTCCGAGGATGATATAATAAATGGTTATGGCTACTATTGTTATGCTACTAAATGATATACCACATGTTTGGCATAGGTTAGTTACTAATCTAGAGATGAATAGCTATAATTAACTTGATGACCGAATTATAAAATGTATAGCTTAATTAGTGGCTTTTTATGCAAAATGGTGTCAAGCTAGCTCCACTTATATAGCCTTGCATGATCCTTGGTGTCACTTTATTTTTGTTTATGATGGGTAAGTCTAGCTGAGTACATTTGAGTACTTAGGGTTTATCCCATCATGTTGCAGGTGAAGTTCTCGGCCTGCTAAAGATGGTGGCTAACCGCCGGTGAGCTTGGTGACCCTATATAGTGTTCTTATCTATATGCTTTTGTCAGAGGATGTCTCGTACGCTAGCAATGTATTTGGGAATTATATTATTGTAATCATTTGAAAGCTATGTTGTTTTCACTAATCGGTTTTGAAACTCAAACTTGTATTATTATTTGTGAACTCATTGTAAACATTATTTCCACTGCAACTCTGTGTATATGATGTGTATTTGCTTAATCGTGCGATCTTGGTTGTGATGTGGTTTTAACAAGGTCCTTCATGACACTCGGTGGACTACCAGATTTATATAACTGAAAGTATGTGCGCATCAACGTGTTAAACGGGGACAGCCGTACTTCATATTGTATAAATTGGGCGGTTCTTTCATAGGCTGGCTAGCCCCACCACTTGGCTGGCCAGCCTACTGCACCACCACCTATAAATGGCACCCCTCCTGCTTGTTCTTGGCCTCAACCACAACTACAATCCAGCAATCCAAGTTTGACATTCCAATTCCCAATTTCATAGTTTAGAAATCCACTTAGAAGAAGTATTGTTGGAATTAGAAAGAGTGAGAAGAATTAAGAGTGGAAGTGCTGTCAAAATTAAGATAGAAATAAAAAAGATTAGGCTAAAAGTTCTGCCAAAATCTTGATTAGAAAATCCATTAGGCAATCAAGAACGGCTAACACTCGGACGGCTAACCGCTAACTTTTTATTTTCCTAATCTGTTCCACAAATTGTGTTGTATGTTTATTTTGTAGGAAGATGAGCAAGTTTATTAGGAAACTCAAGCGCGCGGGATCATCTCATTCAATGGGAAGCTCTACCTCCTGGGGGAGTGCCGACATGCAGATCGACATTCCATCCCCCACTATTGGAGCGCCGCCTCAGTCATCCTTAGCCAAAAAGAATATTTTGCTAGAAGAAAAGCACCTCAAGCTATGGAACAAGATGGAGAAAGATGCTTTCAAATAGCTAAAGGTCCAAAGGTTCATTCTTACTTCTACATATGATCTAGCCGTTCTGCGTGCCACAGGTATGGATATTGAATTCAACTTTATATTTATAGCTGTTGGATGGGAGGATGTTTGGAATATTCATGAGCAAGGGTCTAAACTCTTAACTGTGGAATTTCTATGCACTTTGCAACCCACTGATACTGAAGTTAAATTTAGACTTTATGGGAAGGAATTTTCTATCCCCTAGAAGGAGTTTAATTTGCTTCTAGGATTTAATGCACAGTGCATAGTTGACGTAGACTTTGCTCTATAAGATTCTGATAAGGCAAAGTTCTAGAGTGAAATTTCCAAAAAAACTAACATTTATCATCCACGTACTAATGATATCCAGCACCCTACATTGCAGTTCATGCACAAGTGGATAGGATTTTCTCTGTTTCCTAGACTAGATTTTCGCACCATGAGGGTAGATGATCTTAAATTGCTTTATGCTATGGTGAAGAGGAGGAAAGTTTCACTAGTTAAATTTATGATGAATCAATGAAAGGATGTTATTGAGCTCAAGGGTGATGTTGACTGTACCTCTTTGGTCACTCACATTGCCTAGAATTTGGGATTATTAGATAATGCTTCAATTTCTCCCATTGATATTCCCCGTTGATACATTGATTATGAATACTTTCTCAAAGCTCACATGTTGAAAAAGAAAGAAAATTGACAACTTGTTATGATGTACCTCGGGTATACAAACGAGATTCCATTACCTAACCGAGAACTCGGTTTGTATACTGTGAATTCTTTCCTCATCAATCTGTAGGTTTTGGAAGCAGCTCCTCACAGAAGTGCCTTTGCAAGGTTGACTTGCAACCCACAGCCTAGGTACCACGATGATGACCCAATTCCTAAAGGACCGGCTTTTACTAGCTATGCAGGCTGGGATCAGCTGGGCTCTTCTTGCATGTACTAGCCCGAGCATGCTAGTTGGGAGTAGCCCGCTCCTCAACACTCTGAGAGCTCCTAGCAATAGGGGTCAAGCGAGCAGTGGTACCATGGCAACTTTGACTACTATCAACAACAATTATATGAAGATGTTTCAAGTGGCCACCAGGGAGGACGTATGTCCTTCTCTGCCTGTGGCTATCATGATTAGCGGATGGGCAACCATGACCAGTAGATGGATCATGCCTACCTCGACACTAGGCTCACCACCATCGAGGAGACCTAGCAAGACATTCAGAACATGTTTCACCAGCACTCCATGTGGTAAGCAGAAATGGGAGACCGCATCACGAACATCCAACTACATCAGTAGCAGGAAAATGAGATATGGAACAACCTGTTCTAGAAATTCAACTTTGACCCACCATTCTGATCGACTGCAGCAACACCCAGCTTGGGGGAGGAGGATCCCCTGTTATCTAAGGTAAGTTTTCTTTCTAGTATTTTGTTTCCTTTTCTTTATTTATTTTCAAGTTTATCTTATATAATAAAAAAATACATAACTAAAAACAAAATAAAAATTTGTCTTTGGCTTTTATATATTAGTAAAGTGTGATTTAAAACATGAAAACCAAATAAAAAGAGTGTGTATAAAGTTTGCTATAATTTCTATTTTTAAGAGTTGAATAAATAAAAGAAATTGAAGATAATCTCTCTGTCGATGCAGAAAGTGACCAACAAGTAAATATTTGTAGTTTTGTCGTACATTGTGATCGGAGGTGGCCTTGCACTCAATGACACATGGTTTATACTGGTTTAGGCAACATGCCCTACATCTAGTTTGAATCGGTCGGTGACTTTATTCCTGAGCCCAGGTGCTCGAAGTTTGCAGTGGGGTTACAAACGAGAAGGAGAAAGATGGGGAGTACAAGAGGTCCGGTTGGGCTCCGATCAGAAGGGCCGAGAGCGATAGGAGCTCTGCTATGAGCTAAGTGTTCAAGTGTATGTTTGAGGTTCAAACCTGGTGGTTCTGTGGTTGTGAACTAGTGAACTTTATCGATCTAATGAATCTAGAATCACTTGAATGTTGGGAGAGAGCGCATCCCCTTTTATCGATGAAGGGGATGGCCTTACAAGTGAGAGGGAGAGAGTATGTATGCTTCTAAGCCTTGTTGCCCATGCTGGTGGGTACAGGATGATGGTAGGTGCCCATAATACTATTGGATGTCGGATGCACGTGTGAGGTTCTATCATTTTGTTCGGGTATGGCAGATGTCGGTACCTGTTATACTGTTGATGCCCAGAGGCATGTGAGAAGTTTCACCATGTTCTCTTGATATGGTAAATGTCGGTGCCCACAATACTGTTGATGCCTAGAGGCGTGTGGGGGGAGCTTTACCGTATGGGAGTTAATGGCAGCCACAATACTATAGGGAAAATGTCAGCGCCTAAAACACTGTTTGTGTCAGGGAGGTTGCAGAGTACTATTTCTGTAGGTATATAGGGTGCGGTCCCTAGTACCATGGTTTGACTTGTGTGCCTTGCCTTACTTTCTTCGTTCATCCCCTGGTCCTTTCCGAGTGTGCATTCTCGGCCGGTTGGTCCTAGTCGGCTCTGGTTGCACCAGTCGGAGAAGAGTAGTGACTAGGGTTTTTGCGTACCCCAGTTGGAGACGTGGGGTCAGAGTTAGAAGTAGTATTTTGGCTAGGCCTTCTAGTCAGAGAGGCCATCCGAAGGTGGGCTGGAGACCAAAGAGAGCGCTCTGGTCGGAGAGGTGGGCTGGAGTCAAAAAATGGGTGCCACTCTTCCTTGGCCGGACCTTTTGATCGGTGATTGGATCGCTCTTCCAGCATATTGTTTGGATACCTGGGCTGCCCATGAGTTGCGTGTTGTCTGCTTGGGCCAAGCCTTGGTTGGGAAGCCAGTCTTCGAGGGACCCCATGTTTATGAACCCGATAGGAGCCCCCAAGCCCCTGGGCGATTCGGGTTGAATCGTCTAGGGGATTTTTGTCTTGATGGTGGGTGCGTGCGAGCACACCCACGGGTGTAGCCCCCGAGCCTTCGGGTGATATGGGCAGAATTGTCTAGGGGGTTTTTCATGTTGCCAGCGGGGGAGGTTTTTTGTTTTGTCAGCGGGTGCGCGCGAGCGCACCCGCGGGTGTAGCCCCCGAGCCCCGGGTGATTTAGGCAAAATCATCTAGTGCTGTTTATGTGTGCGTGTTTTTTAGTCAAGACAGAATTGTCAACCAAGGCGTTGTTGCATAGCCAAGGCGTTTAGTTTTGGGATCGAGCGAGGTAGATCTCGTGGATCCTGGCGTCGGTGCACGCCGTGGGATCGGGCGTGGCAGCTAGTTTTGGGGATTGGATGAGACGAAGCTCATGGGTCCTAGCGTTAGTGCCTGCCGTGGGATTGGACGAGTCAGAGTCGTGGATCCTAGCCTCGGTGTAGCCCGTGCAGCCGAGGTAGTTAGTTAGTTTAGAGATCGGGCGAGCTAGAGCTCGTGGATCCTGATGGGGCAAGTTTGGGGTCGCAGACCCAAGTTTTTGGTGTGCAGTTGAAGTGTAGCCAGATGGTGCAAGTTCCGGGTCATAGACCTAGGTGTTTTATGTCTTGAGCCCCTGAGCCCCGTTGGGCTTTAGTAGGGGTCGGTTTGAGTTATGTGCGCTAGCCCATCCTCAGTTTCTCACAACCAGAGGGGCTAAGTTTTGACGCTTGTCCCGATCGCTCGGGCTCGAGTGACGCGCTCGGTGAGTTCGCTAACGGGTATGATCAAGTGGAATCTAGGTTCGTCGTTCATGACGGGGTCAGCATAGCCCTCTTGTGATATTCCACTGCTCCTTTACCTACAACCCGACAGATGCCTAGGTCATTTTAGAGACCGACCCGAGTGGCCTGATGGCCTCCCCTCGATGGAGATTCTATGGGCTCGGCAAGAGGTTTAGAATCGAACGAGAAGGTTGAGATGACCCTGTCTGCCAGACTGGGCAAGGGCCGCATGGGGCTCATCTGCGTTTTTGTCCCTTGGCTTTGTTTGACATGGGGCGGCCTCAAGCCCTTCATGGGCCAACCTTCGAACCCCGGTCGGTCGTTGCTCATGTCGAATGAGGCAACTGCCACTTTGTGACACAACATGGAGTGTTGTGATGCATTTTGTTGCGTGTGCAATGCTTAATTCCTAAGCCCCTGGGTGGTTCAGGGCTCAAATCATCCAGGGGCACGGGCGTATGGAATGAATGCGCGTATAGATGTATGAAATGATTATAAAGAAATAGCGGGGGTCGGTAGTGTTACCTTGATGACTTGAGTGACGGGGTTTGGAGAGCTCTAGTCGGAAATGTCTGACCAGGACCCGTGCTTGTCGTTCGTGATGGAGTCAGCATGGCCTGCATGGGGCGTCCCTTTGCTCCCTACCTGTCCCTCAGTGTGTTTTTTCTGAGCCGTTTGATCAACTTAGGAAGCCCGATGATCTCTCCTGGCGGAGATCCCATTTTGGGTTTTTCCAAGTCCCGCCTAGGGATGCGGAGAGCTACCTGCGCATGGCAATGCTTTGGTTTTCGTGCCTGATGTGTGATAGTGGTGGGCCATACCTAGGCCACATCTCGTCTCACCAGGCGGCGTTCCGTCTGACCAGGCGTCATTTCGTTGGTCAGCGTGCGTCCCATCGGTCAGGGTGCATCCCATCATTTCCCATCCGCATTGAATGGGGGATGGGAGAGAGTTTTTTGCTCTGATCTTTTTGCCCCTCTTCAGCTATCGTGTTTCCTCCTTAAATAGGGAGAGGGAGAGGGCTCTTTATTGTAGTCCTTTGCCTATTCTCCAACTATTGTCTCTCCTCCTTCCTCCTCACCAAGAGTGCCTGTATGCCATGGCGGTTCCTAAGTGAGAGAAAGGGTAAGCGACGGGGATGACTTACAGATCCTTTCATGAATCTGGAGCATGATGTTGAGCTAGAGGCTACCCGGGGTGATGCTGGCTATCTTTGCCTAAGAAGGGGTGGCTCCCACCGAAGGGGGTGGCCTGCTAGATTCATCTGCAAGGTCTTTTTTGGGATGGAGCCGTGTGTGGATTTTCTCCAGTGGATCTTCATTGGGCGAGCCTTGTCGGAGGGGAAGTTGCCCAGGATCGTGCCAGTGGAGGGTTCTGTGCCTGCAGCTACTCAAGTTGGCCAGTTCATAATGTTTGATGAGATCTCTTCTAGCCATGGTGGCCATACTTCGGTGGCGGCATCCCTGCCTAGGAGCTGCCTTGACTGCATGAGAAGGTCCAAAGCTCCATGTTCTTCTACCAAGCATCTTTGGGTGCGACGCCCTTGAGGTACCCGTTGTGCTCGCCGAAGTCGAGGGAGCAGAACCGGGTGCGTCCCTTGAGGTGGTGGTTATGTCTGCGTCATGTGCCATGGACTTTCCTTTGGCGTCATGCGATGTCATTGAGTGGCCGTAGTAGTATTTGGAATGGAAGTAGTTTTTTAGAAAATGTAATAGTTGAGTTCGTGGGTGACCCCCATGTGAAAAGTTTTTTGTATCAACGAATACACCAGTTCTGTTCTTGTGATAGGACCACTATCCATTCCTTGTTTTTTGTCCTAGCATAACTTTTGTTTTTATCCTTTCTTTTTTGCACCTGCCTGTTAATTCTGTAGGCTACAACTATCTAAGAACCTGGTCATGGCCCATGGGGCTCAACTGCTCGTAACCGTAGGTCATGGCAGGGTGCGTTCAGTTGGGAGTAAGAATAGAGTCACATAGGGTAATCAAAGGAATGGAATGTGCTTGCGTTCGGGGACAAAGTTGTTTACCATGTGATAGTAAAAAAGAGAGACAATATTTAGTATTATACCCTCATGGAGCCCCCGAGCGACCCAGGCTAAAAATGTTTGGGCTAGGGTGCTTTTACAGGAGCAAGTGTTGACTAAAAAGCGGTAATACCAAATTTAGGGGGAAAATGACGTAGCTGTTCAATGTTCCAAGTGTTGGTGAGAACATTGCCATTGTTGTCCTCTAGTCGGTAGGTGCCTAGTCGGATTACTTTAGTCACCGTATAGGGCCCTTCCCATGGTGGAGAGAGTTTGTATTTTTCCTTCGTTGATTGGGTCCTCCAGAGTACAAGATTGCTGACTTCGAGTATCCTCCCCCTGATCTTCCTTTCGTGGTACCTGCGCAGGGTTTGTTGGTAGCGAGTAGAGCAGATGATGGTCGTCTCATGGGCCTCTTTGAGTAGGTCGACTACGTCTTGCTGAGCCTCCATGGCTCGGTCGCGGTCGAAAGCCTTCACTCTTGGGGCACCATGGTTGAGGTTGGAGGGCAGTACTACCTCAGCACCATAGGCCAGGAAGAAGGGTGTGAACCCTATGGATCGGTTTGGGGTCGTTCTCAGGCTCTAGAGGATCACTAGGACCTCTATAGCCCATTGCCCGGTATACTTGTTGAGTCGGTCGAAGATGCGTGACTTTAGTCCTTGGAGGACCATGCCATTGGCACACTTGACCTGACCATTAGTTCGTGGATGTTCGACTGAGGCCTAGTCGATCCTGATGTCGTATCCATCACTGAAGTCTAGGAACTTCTTTCTGGTGAAGTTAGTCCCATGGTCAGTGATGATACAGTTAGGAACGCCGAACCGATAGATGATGTCGAGGAAGAATTTGACTGCCTCTTCCGAGCGGATGTTCATGATGGGCTTGGCCTCTATCCACTTGGTGAACTTGTCGACTACTACGAGTAGGTGAGTGAAGCCACCTAGGCCCTTTTTGAGGGTCCCACCATGTCGAGGTCCTAGACCATGAATGGCCAAGTGATGGGGATGGTTTGGAGCTCCTATGCCAGCAAATGGGTTTGCCAAGCGTAGAACTAGCATCCTTCACACCTACGGACGACCTCCTCTATATCTCATAGCACAGTGGGCTAGTAGAAACCTTGGCAAAAGGCTTTTCTAACCAGCGACCTTGGGGCCGTGTGATGTCCACAAATCCTGGCATGGACCTCGAGGAAGAGCTGCTTCCCCTTATTGGTGGGGATGCACTTCATGAGCACCCCTGATGGACTCCGTTTGTAGAGCTCATCACTGAGCGCGACGAAGGTCTTGGCGTGTCGAGCGATCCATCAAGCTTTAGTCCTTTTGGGTGGGAGAACCTCCTCGAAGAGGTAGGCGAGTAGCGGTGCTTGCCAGTTAGTTTGATCAAGTGCCAATACAGTGATGTTGGCGGGTGACGTCATCATGGAGGTACTGGGATCGGAGCCCGCGAGCGTTGGCTTGGCGTTGGGGTCAGAGCCCCCGTGCTCCGGATGGGCATTGGGGTGTGTCTAGACTAGACCTTCCAGGATGCGCGTGGATGGCTCATGGACATCATTGATGAAGACCCTGCTTGTGGATGGATCTCGCCTGGCGGCCAATTTTATAAGAAAATCAGTGGCATCATTGTCCTTTTGGGGGATGTGATGTAGTTTGATCCAATAGAATTTGTCCTCAAGCTTGCGCACCTCTTGGTAGTATGCTGTCATGAGGGGGCTTTTGTAGGAGGACTCCTTCATGACCTGATCAATGACTAGCTTCGAGTCACCATGAACGTAGAGTCACATAGCACCTAGCTCGATGGTGATGCGTTGACCATTGATGAGGGCCTCGTACTCCATGGCATTGTTTGAGGCTAAAAACTAGAGGTGGATGGCATGGCGTAGCCTACTCCCGTCTAGGGAGATGAGAACCACTCCAGCCCCCGAGACGGGCACCATTATGGACCCATCGAAGTACATTGTCCAGTACTCATGGGTGATGTCCAGGGTCGGTAGCTGCACCTCTGTCCATTCGGTGACAAAATCCATGAGAGCCTAAGATTTAATGGTGGTACGGGGGACATACCTCATGTCATGGCCCATGAGTTCGAGCGCCCACTTAGAGATCCATCCCACGGCGTCGTGGTTGCGGATGATGTCCCCGAGCGGGTATGAAGTGATGACCATGACTTCATGGTCGGTGAAGTAGTGTAGGAGCTTCCAGGTCACCATCAGCATGATGTATAGGAGTTTCTGCACCTAGGGGTACCAGACCTTGGGGTCAGTGAGTACTTCCCCAACGAAGTATACGGGCCACTAGACCTTAAGTTGGTGTCCTAGCTCCTCCCTTTCGATGACCAGCGCGGCGCTTACCACATGGTTGCTGGCCATGATGTAGAGGAGAAGGGGTTCTCCCCATTCAGGAGTGACAAGGATCGGGGCTAACGTCAGGGACGCTTTGAGGCTCTCTAGGGCCTGCTGGGCTTCCTTAGTCCAGACGAAAGTGTTCATCTTTTGGAGGAGCTTGTAGAGTGGCATCCCCCGTTCACCGAGTCGAGAGATGAATCAACTTAGGGCAGCTAGACAGTCGGTGAGCCTTTGCATGCCCTTGACATTGCGTATGGGACCCATGTTGGAGAAGGTCATGATTTTTCAGGGTTGGCCTCGATGCCACTCTTGGAAACAATGTATCCTAGCAGCTTCCCCTTTGGAACCCCGAAAACGCATTTTTAGGGATTCAGCCTGATGTTGAATCTTCAGAGGTTCGCAAATGTTGCGACCAAGTTTGTTATTAGGTCATAGGTTTGAGTTGTTTTGACCACTATGTCATCAACATAGATGGCGATCGTTGGTCTTGGCCGCTCGGCTTGATCAGGCCAATCGAGCGAGTCGATTTGGTCAGCGAAGCATTGCTGCATGCACCTTTGGTAGGTGGCGCCAGTGTTCTTCAAGCCGAATGGCATGGTTCCATAGCAGTACAAACCATATGGGGTGATGAATGAGGTTGTGAGTTGATCAGACTCTTTCATCGTGATCTGGTGATAGCCCGAGTAGGCATCCAGAAAGGAGAGGATCTCGCAACCCGAGGTGGAGTCGACTGTCTTGTCTATGTGCGGCAAAGGGAAGTGATCGTTTGGGCATGCTTTGTTGAGGCCAGTATAATCAACGCACATTCTCCATTTCCCGATCTTCTTTTTAACAAGAACAGGATTAGCAAGCCAGTCAAAGTGGAATACCTCTCTGATAAATCTGGCTACTAGGGGTTTGGCGATCTCTTCGCCTATGGCCCTACACCTTTCATTGTCAAAATGGCGCATGCATTGTTTGGTAGGCTTCAAGCGTAGGATGAGGCGTAGTGCATGCTCGGTGACCTCCTGCGGTATGCTTGGCATGTCATAGGGTTGCCATGCGAAGAAATCGCCATTGGCGTGTAGGAAGTCGACGAGCTCGCATTCTTATTTGGCCAGGAGCTAGGTCCTGATCCGCACCATCTTGTCGGGGTTAGTGGGGTTGACCCCCACCGCCTTGGTTTCCTCGAATGGATGGAAGGCCGTAGAGGAGGTTGGTTTGTTGCAGTCTGGGACTGCTGGGATCGACTATTCCCCGAGCTACGGGAGCTCGAATGAGTTGACGACCGCAATGGCGAGCTTGTAGTGCTCGTGGTCACACGTGAAGGCGCACAAGAAGGCGCTGCTCACAGTGATGACGCCATTCGGCCCTGGCATCTTCAGCTTGAGGTAGGTGTAGATGGGGATTGCCATGAATTTGGCATAGCATGGTCGCCCCAAGATGGCATGGTAGGACCCTAGAAAGTCCACCACTTTGAAGGTGAGGACCTCCGAGCAGAAGTTGGCTCAATTGTCGAACATGACGGGCAGGTTGATATGGCCAAGCGGGTATGCCTACACTCCTGGGATCACCCCATGGAAGGGAGAGCCTGCTAGGCTAAGCTCTAACCGGGCCATGCTCATGGCGCTGAGGGTGTCGACGTAGAGGATGTTGAGGCCACTACCTCCATCCATCAGCACCTTGGTGAGGCGCTTCTTGCGGACAATGGGATCGATGGTGAGCGGATAGCATCCCGGTCTCATGATGTGGGAGGGATGGTCCCTCTGATCGAAGGTGATCGGAGATTCTGACTAGCTAATGAAGGAGGGGACGGCCATTTCGGCGGCGCATGCCTCCCTATAGCGTACCTTGTGCTAGCACTTGGACCAGATGGCATCGGATCCACTGAAGATCATGATGTATTCATCAGCGTTGGGGAAACTATCTCCATTCTTGCTCACCGCGCCTCCTTTCTTGGCTGCCGCCTCTTTGTCATCCCCTTCTTTTGGCCCATTGACCCATCATAGGAAATGTTTGAGGAGCTCATAGTCCTTGTAGAGGTGTTTGATGGGGTAGGTGTGGTTGGTGCATGGACTATCCATGAGCTTGTTGAAGTGGTCAGGCAATCCCTATTGGGGCTGCTTGCTCGTGCGATCAGCCATGGTGATGAACACGGTGTTGTCCAATCGGCGCTGATCCTTTTTGTTCTTCTTGCCCCTCTATGTGGAGGGGCCCTTGTCTTGGTCCGTGCGCTTGGCCTTGCCTTTGTCCCAGCCCATGTTGAAGACCACACTGACCGCCTCCTCGCTAGAGGCGTGGTTAGTGGTGACGTTGAGCAGGTCGCGGGTGGTATGGGGATTCAGGCATCCAAGCTTGTGGATTAGGGAATCGCAGGTCGTCTCGGAGAGGAATGTGCTAATGACATCCGCATTGATGACATCAGGGAGGGAGTTGCAACATTGGGAGAACCTATAGATGTAATCCTGTAGGGACTCGTTGGGCTCCTACTGGCAACTCTTGAGGTCCCAAGAGTTTCTAGGGTAGACATACATCCCCTAGAAATTTCTGACGAAGACCCTCTTGAGGTCTGCCCAGTCGCGGATGCTGTCATGTGAGAGGAATTCAAGCCATGCCTGAACATGTTCCCCTACATAGATGAGGAGATACTGAATGATGAAATAGTCATCATCCACCCCTCTGGCTCAGTAGGCGAGTCAGAAATCTTCAAGCCAAATACCGGGGTTTGTCTCCTCGGTGTACTTGGTGATGTTGGTCGGCGATCGAAAGCGCTATGGGAACGGCGCTCTCCAAATATGCCGGTCAAAGGCCCATGGTCCTAGGCCCTCAGGGCTGGGACTCCGGTCATCCGGTCGGTGACTGTGCCTGGGGCACGTTTCATCGCTCCCCTTGATGGTTTGGCCAGGATCCATGTCGCCTGCTCTCACCGCTGCTCGGTGGATGTCATCATCATGCCAGGCCCAATGCCAGTTGCTAACAACACTACAAGCGTCCTGGTGTAGACCGGGCCACTCGTGTACTGGCGGTCCGTGTAGAGTAGGCGCCAGGTCAGACCAAGGCGCAACTGCTACCCCCCGAGCCACACCTGGCGACTATAGCGGTGAGTGGATGGAGCGATCTATCTAGCGCATCCTTGCTCCCCTAGTGCGGAGAGAGGGCGCATGTCAAAGTCACGATGTAGAGCTTTTCGCTTGTTGAACGGTGGCGGCGTCTACTAGAACCCAGAGGTTCTAGTAGACTGCCCACTCCTAGAGGTCGATGGGCTCAGGAACGCCGCGCAGAAGCATTGCTGCAGCAGCGATGTTCTGGCTAGCCTAAGCGAACTGTGGGAGATTGTTCCCCTCGTTCATGATGTTGTGTTGGACCTAGTGGGCATGACCCTAGGCGCCACCCACTAGGTTATGTGCATAGGGCACAATGTGCTGCACTAAGCTTGCTGGCGCAAGCGACGGCTGGTTCTGCCGCCGTTGTCGTAGTTCCTTGCTGTGCCTTTGCGCAAACATGAGGGCCCCCGCACGTGGGTCCGAAGGGGTGTGAGTTTGCCTAGACTCTGCAATGACCTACGGCTATCCTAGAGCGTCTACCATAGCGCACTCCTAGGATGGATGGTGCCTAGGTGCCACGTCGCCGATGTTGGATCCGTCACTCTCACCCTCGTCATCTAGGAGTTCGTGGAAAGTGGTAGGAGCATAGCTCGCCATTCCCACAAATTCAGATGTGATGGGGGGATGGCGGCAACATCCCTTAGAGCCCCCAAGCTCATGCGTCCTCAGGGGACGTGGGGCCATAGGGGAACCAATCGTATGGTGTCCATGATGCGGTAAATACAGTCCCTCTAGATAATCAGCGAGAGATAGTAAATAGAGAATAAATTACAGTATGCATATTACTCATAGCGGGGTTTGAGCAGAGAGTTTGCTTGAAATGAAGTGCAGATGCCTCGTCATTGAGGTCATCGTGCATCCTAGAGCCGATGGAGGGCGCCCCTCTGACGGGTGCTAGAACGAGAGTCTCCTCACAGAGGCATAGTATGTCGAGCTAGTCAGCGACAAAGTCCAGGCTTCCAAGGAGGAAGGCCTAGGATGGCTCAAAGATGGGTGGAACCCAAATCCCAACTAGTGGGAAAGCAGGGAACTTGAGTGAGCCAAAGTGAGTCATATCGCCTGAGCTAATGATGGCGAAGGTGGCAGAAAAGTGGGCCATCTGATGATCAAAAAGTGTTGAACGTACAGCGTCTTCCCCACGGACGGTTCCAACTGTCGGTGCAGAAAGTGACCAACAAGTAAATATTTGTAGTTTTGCTGTACGTTGTGATCGGAGGTGGCCTAGCACTCAATGACACAGGGTTTATACTAGTTCAGGCAACATGCCCTACGTCTAGTTTAAGTCAGTCGGTGACTTTATTCCTCAGCCTAGGTGCTCAAAGTTTGCAGTGGGGTACAAACGAGAAGGATTAAGATGGGGAGTACAAGAGGTCTGGTCGGGCTTCAGTCGGAAAGGCTGAGAGCGATAGGAGCTCCGCTATGAGCTAAGTGTTCAAGTGTGTGCTTGAGGTTCGAACCTGGCTATTCTGTGGTTGTGAACTAGTGAACTTTATCGATCTAATGAATCTGGAATCACTTGAATGTTGGGAGAGAGCGCATCCCCTTTTATAGCTAAAGGGGACTGCCTTACAAGTGCGAGGGAGAGAGTACGTATGCTTCTAAGCCTTGTTGCCCATGCTGGTGGGTACAGGATGATGGTAGGCGCCCACAATACTGTTGGATGTCGGATGCACGTGGGAGGTTCCGTCGTTTTGTTCGGGTATGGCAGATGTCGGTACCTGCTATACTTGTTGATGCCCAGAGGCATGTGAGAAGTTTCACCATGTTCTCTTGATATGGTAAATGTCGGTGCCCACAATACTATCGATGCCCAAAGGCATGTGGGGGGAGTTTTACCGTATGGGAGTTAATGGCGCCCACAATACTGTAGGGAAAATGTAAGCGCCTACAACACTGTTTGTGTCAGGGAGGTTGCAGAGTACTTTTTCTATAGGTGTATAGGGTACAATCCCTGGTACCATGGTTTGACTTGTGCGCCTTGCCTTGCTTTCTCCGTTCGCCCCCTAGTCCTTTCCGAGCGGGTGTCACCAATCGGTTGGTCCCAGTCGGCTCTGGTGGCGCTTGTCAGAGAAGAGCAGTGAGTAGGGTTTTTGCGTAGCCCTGTCGGAGATGTGGGGTCAGAGTCAGAACTAGTGTTTTGGCAAGGCCTTCCGGTCGGAAAGGTTGTCCGGAGGTGGGCTGGAGAACGAAGTGAGCGCTCCGGTCAAAGAGGTGGGCCGGAGTTGGAAAACGGGTGCCGCTCTTCCTTGGTTGGACCTTCTGGTCGGTGATTGGATCGCTCTTCTGGCCTGTTGTTTAGATACTATCAGTGCGGGACCCATGGGATACCCCGCAAGGAAGGGAGAAGAACTAGTCTAACTAGGATTCTTCCCCTGTAATCTTAGTAGTAGTATTATTCTGTAATCCTACTAGGAACTCTCATTGTAAACCAACTAGGACTCTGGCCTCCTGACTATATAAAGGAGGGTAGGGCTCCTTAGATTGAGAGTTCAGACAACAATTGTACAACACAACACTTTACGATCAATCCAACATAAAGGCTAACACCGACTGGACGTAGGGCTATTACTCGATCTACAATTGAGGTTTTGAACCAGGATAAATCGACTGTCTTTTGTGTTTACCATCGAGTTCTGCATACGCTGAAGCCCAAACATACTGCCTCGGGTACCCCCGTGGCAGGCTATCGGTGGTCAAACATCGACAACTAGCGTCCAGGTAGGGGCTTTCGGCGACTTTGCATCTAAGAGCTCGATGGACCTCGATAGCATGATCTTCTTGACAGGATCAACTTTCATCTTCGGTTCATGGATCTACGAGGCAGGCGATGATGGTAAGCTCCAAAGCCATCTCCTCAAAGATTCAGATCATCATCAGAACTTTTCCATTTTGGCGACAACAACAGATCAGCTTGCTGGAAGATTCATGCAGCTCATAATGTCCAATCCAACCTGGATTCCGTGACTTCACGCATCCGATTCAAACTCAAGTTCCGCTTCCAAGACGAAGTCTTATCCGAGTTCTTTCGGAAAACCGAGTTCTTTCCTGACAAAGCTCTGGGACATAACATCAACCTATCAAGAATACTACTCGGAGTACACTTAGAGTACTTCAAAGAAGTCGGGTCCTCTTCCGTTTGGACTCCACAACATGGCAATGTCTTATCAGACATGGCCCGAAGGATTCCTCGATTCGGTGCTCAGAATGCCACTGAAGAGAGCCCAGGAAGGTCTCGTTCTAACTATAACATCTCAAGACTGCATTGTTCACTGGCCAGGTACCATTCCTAAGGATGATGGCACCCAACTAGTCGACAATACGACAACAACAACTCTACCCTACCATGAAGGAGATTTGATCTATGACCTTGAAACCTCTACTAAAGTTATCAACAGCTCTGGCAGTACGGAAATCAACGATGATGATAGAACAACTCACGCTAGAGAAGTATTCATGATTCGCCATCCTTGATCACCATTGATCCCCCCAGAAGTACCCAACATGAGATCTTTAGATGAATCCGAATCCAACATATCACCATTTATCCAGGGGCATGATGGTGAGACTAAGAGTCAGAGGCAAGTGAGAGAAAGAAAGAACAAATTGAAACAAGGACGTCAATGCCATGCTAAGCAGCGAAAGGACACTTGGATCAAATATGAATCAGACCTAGCCGAGTACAATAGAAGAAAATCAGAATGAGAGGTTGAAGAAGGACGAGCAGCAAATACACCCTACGATAAGATCCAAGAAGCACTAGAAGAACTTAGGGCGACTTCATATCCCAATGAAAAACAAGAACAGCTCTGGGACTTTCTTCGATCAACAGTCCTTAGAACACACGACGGAAGGGCAACATCTCATGAACAGGAAGATCAAAATCAAAGGAAGTCCACTTTCAAAAGACTTGGACCAAGTGGAAGTCACAATAGAGAGAGCCAAAGAAATCATAGTCAAAACAACCGAGTCGAACAACCAAGAAAGGATAGAAGCAAAGCACCTACTCGGACAGCCACGCAGAACTACTCTCACCAAGACGACAGTTGGCAAGAAGGGGTGCTGAATCAGAATACACAGAAGCCAGAACACACGATAGATTCCCCTGTTTCGCAAATAGACTGGCTTCCATATGACTACCTCACAAGTTCAAACCGTCCAACCACTCCAAGTATGACGGCAAGACCAAACCAAAGCAATGACTTAGGATTTACTCACAATCGATTGAATTGGCCAGAGGAGACGATGACATCAAGACCTTGTTCTTTCCCATGGCCCTAGAAACTATGCCACTTCAATGGTTTGACAAATTGAATCTAGGATTAGTCAGAAATTGGGAGGACTTGCAAAGAGCTTTCTATGAAAATTTTGTGGGTATTATTACACACCCAATCACCCACGCAGAGTTAAAAGGACTCAAGCAGAAAAGAGGTGAAAGTCTCAAAAATTACTATCGATGATTTGGCGAACTACGAGCTCAAGTACATGACATCACACAACGAGAAGTAATCGAAGCTTTCTCTCACAGAATCATGGCTTGGTGGCAATTTCAAGACTTCTGCAAAGAAAACCCAAGAAACAATGAAGAATTCAGAAGAACAGTGGAAAAGATGATTACTGTAGAGGAAAAAACAAGAGAAAGATTCCCGGATAGAAACAACAGAGACAACCCGGACAGGTAAATTCCTCGAAACAGCAGACATCAAGAGAGAAAGCGTGGTCCAGACAACACAGTAGCAATGGCTGACAAATCAAAGAAGTTTTCAAAACCCAGAAGATATGACGACATTGAGAACATACATTGCCCCTTGCACCCCAATGGAAAACACACCATCAGAAATTGCTATACCTTCAACGAGAGATACACAAGAAAAGATAGCAAGGGAAACAATAAAGAAGACAATCAGAAAAAAGAAGGAGACAACCATGAAGACAAGGGATTCCAAAAATCCAGAGGGACAGTGGCAGTAATCTTTGCTGGGGTTCCAGATTCTAGAAGCAAACATCAAGAAAAACTAGCATTACGAACCATCATGGCAGCAGAACCTGCTACACCAAGATATCTTAATTGGTCAGAGTATCCAATCCAATTTTCAAGAGAAGACCAATGGACAAGCATAGAAAACGCAGGCCATTACCCACTAGTTCTAGATCCAACCATTGCCAGTATGACTGTTATGAAAGTACTAATCGACGGAGGAGCCGGACTCAACATCATTTTTTTAGAAACTCTAAGGAAGATGGGACTACAACTCATCGGGATGATCACACCAATAAGCACACCTTTCTATGGCATAGTACCCGGCAAGGCAGCAATGCCACTTGGACAAATCACTCTACTGGTTACCTTTGGGACTCCCTCGAACTACCGTATAGAGTTCATCAAGTTTGAAGTCGTAGACTTCGATTCATCATATCACGCGATCCTCGGGCGCCCGGCACTAGCAAAATTCATGGCAATACCGCATTATCCGTACCTATTGCTTAAGATGCTAGGGCCTAATAGTGTTCTTTCTCTTCAAAGTGATTTGAAATGTGCTTTTGACTACGACGTTCAGGCAATTCAAATTGCAGCAAAAGCACAGGCAAACGATGGAAGAAAAGAAATAGCCACTATTTGATGAGGACATCAACACCGACACAGGAATGGCTACTCCAACTGAACCAGCACAGGCGCCACCAGGACCCATCACTCGAGCTCGTGCACGTGAATTAAACTTCGTGATGATTTTGAAGAATGAAGGACCAGAAGTCTCCTAAGTGCATGCGCCATCTATGCTCATGATGAACCTGCCCAGAATAATGTCTAGGTGCTGCGCCACCTATGTGTTTTTAGTTTTGTCAAGAAATAACCAGGAAGGTGCTGCACCATCTAAATCAGGAAAGGGAATCAAGGAGATGGTGTGTGGCTGTTTGGGCGCCTACTCCCTACCTTGTGGGCAGGCTGGGCGTCCTCCTTCCTCCCTCCTCCCCCTATTTAGCCAAGGGCTGCGCCCCCTCTTTGGCTTGGGTTTTGTTTTGCTTAAGTTAGCCATTGCTACTTCCGAAGCTTCGTCTTCGTGTAATTCAGAACCCCACCTTCGAGTAATATTCAGGGTTGCTCGCCTCAAATTCTTGCTTGTTCTTCGATTGCCTGCAGGAATTGATCTTCGTGATCAGGTTGATCTTGCACCAGCAAGGTCAATAACCATCGGGAGTTGGTTCAGCGATTGCTAAGGCGCCACGGACTTGTTCGTCGTAGTCGGATCACGAGGGTCGACACCCACCAAATCGTAGTTATCCTCCACTCACCGAAAGATCGGGTACTCCAGCTCTATCAAGTGGTATCAGCTTTCAGGTTGCTCGGTGAGATCTATCCCCTTTATTTGTAGTTTTGTTCATCGTCCTATCGTCCACCAGAAAAGCCAACAAAAAACGTTTCAGGTTAGAACCACTGTCCAAGACCTTTTGAGCCTTTGCATCTTTCATTCAGTTTATTGCTTTGTTGAGTTTTTGGTTGCATCGCTGTGTCGTGTTGCTGGTCTTGGCGTCTAGTCCATTAGAGTTTTGAGTTCCTGTCACGTATTAGTTCACATCTTTGCACTTGATCCTCCTTTTCCTTTGTCCTCCATGCTCCTGTAATCTTTCCCACGTCATAGACCCCCTTGTTCACGCCAATTTCCCACCTACAAAAGGAAAGTAATTTATTTCGGGTCTTGATTTATCTCGGCAAGGACACAGGCATTAGCTGTTGCATCCGTAGTCCGTTTGGGAAGTTTAGGTACAATTTGGAAAGCATATTTCGTGCCCTTTCCAACGGATATTCACTTGCCTTGCGATTCATTTTGGGCGTATCACAGGAGATCGTGCGAGATCAGGCAGTCTGTGGCTACACGAAAGGAAAGAGTTCCTGATTTCCTTTTGTTTTCCTTTTGAGTTGTGCAACGTGTTGGCAGTGTCATCAAACTGAAAAAGGCCAGAGGTGCATAAAACAAAAAAAACAAGAGCCGCACCAAAAAAAAGGCAAAAGGTGCAAAAAGAGCCGCACACAAAAAAAAAACAAAAAAACAAGAGATGCCAAGGGTGTGTACTCGCTGTCTTTTACTCTTTGTTCTTGCAATTCTGTGTCTATCTTTGTGCGTGGGCTCACGTCTCTAGTACGGTCTAGCCTAGGACCAGCACAACACCAGCTTTGAGTGATTATTCAACTTTGCCTTTGCTGAATGCTTGTGCTACTCCTTGCTACAAATTGAAGCCTTCCCATAGCTCCACAAATTTTCTACAGCGATCAAGCTCTGTGTCCTCTGGCAATCGCTCCATTCAATCTTTGGAAGGTTGTACCGCTGGTTGCAAGTCACCCCTGCGAGCTTGGTAAGAACGGGTAAGAGTTTGATAACAGCTTTAGTTTGAGTGCCTTGATCAGCACCACTTCCTATTAGCTTTAGGACAAATACTTGTTTTCGTGTTCGTTGCTTTTCCACTAACAATGTCAGGGGAGCCAACTAATCAGGACACCATGCCTCACTCACCACGCACTAAAGGCATCATTCACCACTTTAATCGCAAGATGAACGAGCATGTGGAGGGCTTGGCAGAGGAGATTAGGATCGCCAACGAGCAAGTGGGTCAATTTCAGGACGCTCAAATGGCCACAAATGCTACGCTCGCGGAGATGCAGCAAGCACAAGCTGCCCACGCCACCAGCCTTGCCACGCTCACTACACGCCTTGATGAGTTGGTACAACAACTTGCTGATCAACGTGCGGACTTTGATTATGCTGGTGATACCGAGATCGACGACCAGGACCGCCATGGAGGGCGCCACCGCAACCACCGTGGTGAGCGCGTGGTACGTAATCGAAACGACTCATTTACTAAGATTAAGTTCACAATTCCTTCATTTAATGGCAAATATGATCCGGGTGCGTATCTTGATTGGGAACTTGCGGTAGATCAGAAATTTCATTGTCATGATGTTCCTGCACAATATCAAGTTAGGGCTGCTACTAGTGAGTTTACAGATTTTGCATCAATTTGGTGGCGTGAGCATCGCAGCAAACACCCTAATAACATTCCCACAACTTGGGAGCAATTAAAAACTATCATGCGACACCGATTTGTTCCTTCCTATTATGCACGAGACTTGCTTAATAAAATGCAGCGTTTTCAGCAAGGAACCAAATCTGTAGAAGAGTATTATCAGGAGTTGCAAACCGGCATGATTCGTTGTGGTTTAGTTGAGACTAATGATGCTGCGATGGCACGATTTCGTGGTGGTTTGAACCGTGAAATTCAGGATATTCTCGATTATAAGCACTACGATGATATTACTACTTTGTTTGCATTTGCTTGCAAAGCTGAACGTGAAGTGCAGGGACGACGAGCAAGGACCCATTCTAATTCTTTTGCAGGTCGCACTACTTTGACCCATTCAACCCCTACGGCGCCCTATACACCTAGCAGTACGTCACGTGACAAGGCAGCAGCTCCACCTCCAGCGCCCCCTTCAGCTAATAAGAGCGCCTCCTCTTCCACTAGCCGCACAAAGGACATTCAATGCCATCGTTGCAAAGGTTATGGGCATATGATACGGGACTGCCCCAACAAGCGTACGTTGATTATACGTGACGATGGTGAGTATTCTTCCGCTAGTGATTCCGATGAACCTATATATGCTATGCTTGCTGCTGACGTTTCAGGACATGCGGAAGAACACGTGGCTGCCACTGACGCCGACAAGTATGAGAGTCTTGTTGTGCAGCGAGTCCTCAGTACACAGGTTGCACAGCCTGAGCAGAACCAGCGCCACACTTTGTTCCACACCAAAGGCGTTGTGCAAGAACGATCCATTCGCATCATCATTGACGGCGGTAGTTGCAACAATTTGGCAAGTTCGGATCTGGTGGAGAAGTTGTCTCTCCAAACGCGTCCACATCCACACCCCTACCACATTCAATGGCTCAACCAGGGTGGCAAACTCAAGGTAACACGCTCGGTACGTGTTCACTTCTCCATGGGTTCTTATTCTGATTATACTGATTGCGATGTTGTTCCTATGGAGGCATGTTCGTTGTTGCTTGGTAGGCCGTGGCAATATGATATTGATTGTTTACATCATGGTCGCACAAATCATTATTCGTTACTGTTTAAGGGCAAGAAAATTATTCTTCATCCAATGACCCCTGAACAGATTGTGAAAGATGACATTGCTAGGGCTACTAAAGCATTAAAACAATGCCAACAACAACCAGCCACGTCTAAAGAAATTAAGCTACATGCTCCTGTTTTACTTGCTACGCGTGCTGATTTTGATGAACTACATGTTGATAATATGCCTTGCTATGCGCTTGTATGTTCTCATGTGCTGGTTTCACTCGATGATGCACCATCTTTGGATATACCCCCTGCTGTTACTAAGCTTTTGCAGGACTTTGCCGATGTGTTTCCGAAGGACTTACCACCAGGTCTTCCTCCCATTCGTGGCATTGAGCACCAGATCGACCTCATTCCGGGCGCCCAGCTTCCAAACCGCGCCCCGTACCGTACCAATCCTGATGAGACAAAGGAGATTCAGCGCCAAGTCCAAGCACTACTTGATAAAGGCTACATTCGTGAGTCTCTTAGCCCTTGCTCTATTCCTGTGCTACTTGTCCCAAAGAAAGATGGTACCTGGCGTATGTGTGTAGATTGTCGAGCGATTAACAATATCACAATTCGTTATCGTTATCCTATACCTCGCCTTGATGATATGCTTGACGAGCTTAGCGGTGCTGTTATATTCTCCAAGGTAGATTTGCGTAGCGGGTACCATCAGATTAGAATGAAACTTGGGGACGAATGGAAGACGGCTTTTAAAACAAAATTTGGCTTATATGAATGGTTAGTTATGCCGTTTGGATTGACTAATGCTCCCAGCACGTTTATGCGCTTAATGAATGAAGTTTTGAGGCCTTTCATAGGCTTGTTTGTGGTTGTTTATTTTGATGATATTCTGATTTACAGCAAGTCTAGGGAAGAGCATTTGGAACATTTGCATGCTATTTTTGATGCTTTGCGCGCTGCCCGCTTGTTTGGTAACTTGGACAAGTGCGACTTCTGCACACAACGTGTTTCGTTTCTTGGCTATGTTGTTACTCCGCAGGGCATTGAGGTGGACAGCAGCAAGATTGACGCCATCCAGAGCTAGCCCATGCCAACGACAGTTACGCAGATTCGGAGTTTTCTTGGGCTTGCAGGTTTCTACCGACGGTTTGTGCGTGACTTCAGCTCCATTGCCGCCCCGTTGCATGAGCTCACCAAGAAGGGCGTTCCTTTCTCCTGGGGTGCGGCATAGGACGAGGCATTCACCATTCTAAAAGATAAGTTGACACATGCCCCCTTACTACAGCTACCTGATTTCAATAAGATGTTTGAACTTGAATGCGATGCTAGTGGTATTGGGTTAGGCGGTGTTTTGCTGCAAGAGGGCAAGCCAGTTGCTTACTTTAGCGAAAAATTAAGCGGTGCTAGTCTGAATTATTCCACTTATGATAAGGAGCTTTTCGCTTTGGTTCGCACACTTCAAACATGGCAGCACTATCTTTGGCCTCGCGAGTTTATAATTCATTCTGATCATGAGGCATTAAAACATATTCGTAGCCAAACTAATCTGAACCGTCGGCATGCTAAGTGGGTCGAATTCATAGAGTCTTTTCCTTACATCATCAAACACAAGAACGGGAAAGACAACATTATTGCTGATGCTTTGTCGCGTAGATACACCATGCTGTCCCAGTTAGACTTTAAAATTTTTGGTTTACAAACTGTGAAAGAACAATACGCCGATGATCCTGGATTTCAGGACATCATGCTGCATTGCAAGGATGGTAAACCATGGGGTAAATTCCATGTAACTGATGGGTTTTTGTTCCGCGCTAACAAGCTATGTATTCCCGCAAGCTCGGTTCGTCTTTTGCTATTGCAGGAAGCGCATGGTGGCGGCCTCATGGGACACTTTGGCGTTTACAAGACACAGGAGATTTTGGCCGCGCACTTCTTTTGGCCCCAGATGCGCCGCGATGTGGAGCGTTTTGTTGCACGCTGCACCACGTGCCAGAAAGCTAAGTCACACCTGAACAACCACGGTTTGTATATGCCGTTACCTGTCCCTACTTCTCCTTGGCTAGATATTTCTATGGATTTTGTTTTGGGCTTACCTCGCACTAAGAAGGGGAGGGATAGTATCTTTGTAGTTGTTGATCGATTCTCTAAAATGGCTCACTTCATACCATGTCATAAAACTGATGATGCTAGCAGCGTTGCTGAGTTGTTCTTTCGTGAGATTATTCGTTTACATGGTGTTCCAAATACAATAGTCTCAGATCGCGATGCTAAGTTCCTAAGTCATTTTTGGAGATCTCTTTGGAATAAACTAGGAACTAAATTGCTTTTCAGCACCACTTGTCACCCACAAACAGATGGGCAAACTGAGGTTGTGAACAGAACCTTATCTACCATGCTTAGGGCTGTGTTAGACAAGAATCTGAAACTTTGGGAGGATTGTTTGCCCCATGTCGAGTTTGCTTACAATCGTGCTACACATTCCTCCACAAAAATGTGCCCTTTTCAGGTTGTCTATGGTTACATTCCACGGGCGCCAATTGACTTGCTGTCCTTTGACCCTTTGGACGCCCCACATGTCGATGCTATTGCACGTGTTCAACAAATGTTGGACATCCATGAGCAAACACAGCAGAACATTGCGCACACTAATGCTAAAAATCAGGCTGTTGGTAGTAAAGGACGTAAACTTGTTACTTTTGAACCTGGTGACTTGGTTTGGTTGCATTTGCGCAAGGATCGCTTTCCTAGTTTGCGCAGGTCTAAGCTGATGCCCCGTGCTGCTGGTCCCTTCAAGGTGTTAAAGAAAATCAATGATAATGCTTATATACTTGACCTGCCTGCAGACTATGGTGTTTCCTCTAGTTTTAATATTGCAGATTTGAAACCATATGCGGGCGAGGCTGAGGAGCTGCCATCGAGGACGACTTCGATTCAAGAAGGGGAGGATGATGAGGACATCAACACCGACACGGGAATGGCTACTCCAACTGAACCAGCACAGGCGCCACCAGGACCCATCACTCGAGCTCGTGCACGTGAATTAAACTTCGTGATGATTTTGAAGAATGAAGGACCAGAAGTCTCCTAAGTGCATGCGCCATCTATGCTCATGATGAACCTGCCCAGAATAATGTCTAGGTGCTGCGCCACCTATGTGTTTTTAGTTTTGTCAAGAAATAACCAGGAAGGTGCTGCACCATCTAAATCAGGAAAGGGAATCAAGGAGATGGTGTGTGGCTGTTTGGGCGCCTACTCCCTACCTTGTGGGCAGGCTGGGCGTCCTCCTTCCTCCCTCCTCCCCCTATTTAGCCAAGGGCTGCGCCCCCTCTTTGGCTTGGGTTTTGTTTTGCTTAAGTTAGCCATTGCTACTTCCGAAGCTTCGTCTTCGTGTAATTCAGAACCCCACCTTCGAGTAATATTCAGGGTTGCTCGCCTCAAATTCTTGCTTGTTCTTCGATTGCCTGCAGGAATTGATCTTCGTGATCAGGTTGATCTTGCACCAGCAAGGTCAATAACCATCGGGAGTTGGTTCAGCGATTGCTAAGGCGCCACGGACTTGTTCGTCATAGTCGGATCGCGAGGGTCGACACCCACCAAATCGTAGTTATCCTCCACTCACCGAAAGATCGGGTACTCCAGCTCTATCACTATTGCCACAGAAATAAGCCAAGAAGAACTAGAGATACCGGCTAAAAAGCCAAGCACCATAGCACCAGCTGAAAAAAGAACAAAAGAACTTGGTTCAAGACAAAAACAAGAAGACAAAGGGATAGAGCGTAATAATATGCTCACCTAAGACCATGCTAGCTACAACTAGAGTACCTAGACGAGTACTTGGCTGGCGAGACTTCTTGGAAGCAGGTAAACTAGATGAAGAACCATCCGCTCGACCCCTCTTGGAGACACTACGAGGACCTCGAGGGACTGGACGAGGAACATATTCTTCATATACATCAACAACTCCGGAAGAAACTCTAGGAAACACGGTGGTGATTGGGAACTTACTGGTTACAGAAACCCCAATAAGGTTCTCCCCAGTATTCACCACGGCAGGGAGGACATCAAGGGGGATCCAGTCAACAAAGTTGCGCCCCAATTCCTACGAAAAGAATAAAACAACAAGACAAGGAAAATTAAGCAAAAATGTATATAGCAAAAGAAATACAGAAAGTGCCCGCATGAAGAGAAAACGACTTATAGCTGGAGGCGAGTTGTTGGCAGAGAACTCGGAGATAGTAAGCGGGACAACGCTTGCTCCTTTCAGCATCTTCTGGAGACGCTCGAGAACCTCCTCGTCGGTCAACTCAAGGGCAGGGACCATGCGTGAAGGATCCTCAGCCCCAGAGTACTCGAAGCCATGGTTCTCTCGCTCCTTCAGAGGCTGAACACAGCGACAAAGAAAGCTCGAGACAATACTAAAGCCAGTCAAACCCTGCTATTTTAGAGTACTTATCCTATCGAGAAATGGCTGGATCACCTGAACCTTAGTCAGCGTCAGGGAGTTCTTTTCCCACCAATCGTTAACCGAGGTACTAGATCCAGAATGTATGACTAGAGAAGGAATCAAATTGGCAGCATAGAACCAATCAGCATGCCAATCCCTCACAGAATCAACCAGGTCATAGTCAAAGAACTTGCTTTTTAAGACCCTGGCAAAACTGAATCCCACGGCCACCAAGAACGTTGGTGTCTTCATGGCGGGGTTGAGGCTTTAAATGAAAGAAGTGACGGAAAAGAGAAAGAGAAGGAGAAATTTCAAGGAAAGCTTCACAGAGATGTACAAAAAATAGAAAGATGGAGGACGGCATTGGGAGTTAGATGGTTCAGACTGACCCCAAAATAACCAAGAAATTGATGAAGGAAGGCGGAAGCAGGAAGGCAAAGACCGGCACGGATAAAAGAGACAAAAAGGATAATCCCACTAGGACCTGGAGCAGGGACCCGATGCTCACATGGAACTCTCCATTCAGTAATGCCCTTGCTCTGGATCAGACCATTGCCGGCAAGCTCGCAGAGCTGGTCTTCAGTTGTTGTCGGAGCCAACCAAGCTTTCTGGGTAGCCCTCATGGCCACAAACTCCTGGTTCTCGATCACGGAAAGAGACGACTCCTCATCCATGAAGGTTGCCTAGGACTTGCTCGCAGCTTTATTCCTACCCATGTACTAATGGAGGCAAGAAGGAACTAGGGGAAGAGAAGGTTTGGACGGCGGCACTAAGATGGCGGCGGCAATGGCGACAGCGGATTTATGAAAGCTAGGGTTTCAAGGTAAGAGAAGGGCAGTAAAGAAAAAGAAGATGAATGGTCTTTAAATAGATTTTACAGCGATAAAAATGGCCCACCAGGCCTATTAAAGCACTGTGTGAGAACGCAACGGTCCATTTACTGACACAGCTAAAATGACGGAGGGCACAAATCCACACAACGGTACAATTCAATGGGCAGATTTCAGACTTATCCATCCAGCACTACGGCGGAGTTATCAGATTACTGCAAAAAACAACCCGTCAACCATGAAGAAAAGAAGGGCTACCTCACAAGGAACATAAGAACTTAGTTCTTATGGAAAGAACTCAGGAATCTCATGAACAACTAGGACTACAGTAGAAAAATAAATGACAACTCAGAAGACAAGATTCTTTCCATTACAAGCGACTTCAAAAATAGAAGATTACAAATCTTACAAGACCCAACAAATTCGGTACCACGAAAAGCAAAGTAGCAAAGAGGAACCCAGACACAGCTAGGCTCTAGAATGACTACGTGTCCCAAATTGCTACTCAAAAGGACAAACCGCCCTCGGCTACACTGTTTTCTTTAAAGGACGGACGCAGTGCATCCAAGGTGGAAATCAGCAGCACAGCGGGACAACATGGAGCAGAGAATGCCAGCAGGCATCTGTCTACCCAAGACTGATGTGATGCTAGATATGGTGTTGATCTGCACCGAATAGTCTCAGGACAGGTGATGAGGATCAACCCAGAACTACCAGATGAAGGAACGAAGCCCACATCACAAGACTTCCTCCAACTACCGCCACGTACATCCTGGTACATTGCTGCTGTGGGATTAGCCTACCTCTAATCCCTATCACAAGACTTCCTCCAGCTATGACAAAACACACAGGAACTACAAAACACGCCTGAGGGCTACTCTACTTCACAAACTACCATATTCATGACAACGACGGTTTCAATAGAATGTTCAATGGATGAAAACAAGCACTCTGGGAGGGTATTTATAGATCGAAGGAGCGGTGCGACTAGGAGTACCAACAAAACAAGCCTAACAAAGGACATAGTGAAAAGACAGGGCTCAATAATAGAAGACTTAGGCGAGAGGGAACAGTACTCGAAGATGAGCATATTCGGAAGAATATACCAACATAGTACAACCCATGAACAAAAGGCATTTACACTCAACCATCACCATACAACTACATCTGACAACAGCAGACTACCAGAGAATACGCCAAGACCCTACATCCGAGTTCTTCCTAAACAAAACAACCCGGATATATGCTCAGGGGCTGCAAAAGGAAAGGTATACAATTCTTTCGAACAACTCAGACTCAAGACCCTCCAACTTTTTGTTCCAAATAGCAAGAGGCTCGGGGGCTACACTCAATGAGTGCATTTTTTCCTTCAAAAAAGTGCACGTCACTCAGAACACTTCTTCAAGACAGATGACTTCAAGGCCACAAGATAAAAAGAAGCCAGACATAGCTATATCCGAGCTCTTTTCGACAAAAAGAACCTGAACATAGCTAAATCAGAGCTCTTTTCAACAAAGAAACCGGGTATATGCTCGAGAGCCTTTCAACGAAGAATCAGGGAGATTTCAAGAAAAGACCCTCAAGCTCCTTGTGCCAAACAGCAAGAGGCTCGGGGGCTACATCCAAATAGGGGTACTTTTTTCTTCAAAAAGGTACACACCATGCGAAGATCTCACGAAGTGCTGCACGGTTTCGCTCAAGAAAGCACTCGGACGACGCTTGTTCCTGCTCGACAAGACTTGAAGGAACAAGACAAGGCTTCCAGAACTCAACCATGAAGAGATACCCCGCAAGGAAGGGAGAAGAACTAGCCTAACTAGGATTCTTCCCCTGTAATCTTAGTAGTAGTATTATTCTGTAATCCTACTAGGAACTCTCATTGTAAACCGACTAGGACTCTGGTCTCCTGACTATATAAACTAGGGCGGGCTCCTTGGATCGAGAGTTCAGACAATAATTGTACAACACAACACTTTACGATCAATCCAACGCAAAGGCTAACGCCGACTAGACATAGGGCTATTACTCGATCTACGATTGAGGGTCTGAACCAGGATAAATCAACTGTCTTTTGCATTTACCGTCGAGTTCTGCATACGCTGAAGCCCGAACATACTGCCCTGGGTACCCCCATGGCAGGCTATCGGTGGTCAAACATCGATAGATACCTCGGCCAGCCCATGAGTTGCACGTTGTCTGCTTGGGCCGAGCCTTGGTTGGGAAGCCAGTCCCCGAGGGACCCCGGGTTTATGAACCCGACACTCTCATAATGGAAATGATGAATAGTTGCTTTGTTGTAATTTATTTTAAGTACCTAGTTTTTAGCCTTGAATTCTCCTGAGTTTTGGATATGACTGTTTTTACATGAGAATCTGCTCTGAACTTGAAACTCGTGGGTAGCAATGCTTGATCTAAGTCTTGGTAATTGACGGATATGATGTGAGAAGGTCTGAGCTGCAATTTATCTTGTTCTAAGTGATACTAATTCTAGAGATTTGTTTTGAAAATCATAAAAATGCTACATAATGAGTTCCTATATGACAAAGCTTGAATTCCTACCAAAGCCAAACATGCTTATATAGGCTAAGAAAACTTCCACTCATATGTGTTGCTTGTTTTGCATTGAGTTTAGTCAAGCTTTGTTGACCCTTATGAGATGTTTGTCATGCTCTTAAAATCAAGATCACATACACATCACCCATATATGCACTACTCCTACACTAGGGGTAGGTGCACAAATATGCTTTCCATCTAAGATCCACCCAAAAATGTTTTACTCCTACACTGAGAGTAAACAACAAAAATATTCTTGATAGGTTCCATCCACCAAATAAATGCTCCAAGTTCTTGTTACTATCTCTCAAAAGTTTTGTTGCAGAGAAGAGGCATGGGCTATGCAAGAGTTATTCAAAAAAAGAAAAGAGAAAGGAAAGAACTAAAAAAATGGACAAGTGTTTGAGATATCTAAAACAATGGGTACTCAGATACCCGCCTGAAAAAAAGAAAAGAAATGAATAAGATAGCCTATGTTTTCTTGCAAATGTTTCTAAGTTTCAAGAGAGATATGTTTTCAAGGAGCAAAGTAGAATTAGGTTAGCCACCACTCATATAAATCCACCATATATTCCACACACATACACATCCTGATTTAATTGTATGACTCAACTCTCTTTGGATTTGTTGCTTGACTTTACAATATATGCATTGCAAGCATGCTCTTTCATGTTATCACCATTCCTATGAGCTCAACATAAGATTTAGTTGTAGGAAGAGAAAGGCATAACATCACTATTGCCTTAGTAAGGATCCACAAATACCACATATATTGAGAGACTTGAGAGTATCATACAATGGAATCTCTGAGTTTTATTTTGAAAACTTATAAAAAACTCTAGAATAATGGTTGAGCAAAGAACTTGAGACATAGTGCTTGATTTGATTGTTTTGTCTTTCAATTGCTCAAGACCTAAGCGAAGGCTACAAGCCCCATGGTTGAAGGTAATATAGGTAAGTTTGAAAGTCAGATTAGTTTGTTTTCATCCAGAGGAGAATTTTTGTTTGAATGCAAGTGTACTTTTGAGGAGTAAAAACATTAATGCAACTCCTGATCCATTGCTAAGTTTGGCATTGCTTCGGGATGAGCAAAGGTTAAACTTGGGGGAGTTTGTTGTTGTAGTTATCATCCATCAAGAACCATCAACATAGCTTGTAAAAGGGCATAAAAATAATCACCAACATAGACATAGGGGTTTAAACTGTCAAATTCCATGAGTTTTGTTGAATCTTTGTTTTTGGCAGGGTTTATTCAGAAAACCATCAAGGTGGGCCCAATCATTAGAACTAAATGCAATTATCCGTGATGAAAATATCACCAAAAGGTTCCATAAGACACCAGAAGGCACTCCACCGAAGCAGGGCACGAGAGGATGCTAGGTGGGGCCGGTTGTCCCCACCTATAGGCCGGTCAGCCCTTGGGCCCACGTGTCAGCCTCTGCATCGATGTCGGTTCCTCCACCACCTCTAGATTGCATCTATGCCATTTATTTAAGTTGGTTTGATCTGAGGGCTCCGAATTGATGCTCCGACCTATATATACTGGCCCCTACCCCCTCCCTGAATCATTCGATCATAAGTCAAGATCAGATCAGAAATTAGGGTTTCCAAAGAAAAGAATAGAGCTCTAATTCTTCAAGTTCTAGTATAGGATAGCTAGCATGGTTTAAGTAGACTTGGGCTATTGCTCTAGATTTCAAATTCACCATCTAGAGGCTGGTAAAGCCATTGTATCCCCCTTTTATTTTATGACTTTGTGCTACTTCAATACTATGTGTTTACACCAAAATTTGGAGAATAAAACGCAGGAACTCAGCTTCCAAAATTGTGTCGATCAAGGAATCGATTGCATAAGGATCGATATCAGCTGATTCAGATATGACTCTAGAATCGGATCTCTTTGGATGACGTCAGCAGATAGCGATGATGAGCTATGGTTGGCGCCAAGAAATTACATATTGGACTCTACAAAAAGGGAAAGATTAGGGTCTAAGTTATCTTAAATTAGGAATGTTTTCTTCTATGCCAAAGATTGTAATGAGTCGTGCTCGAGTAGGATTCATGTTTAGGCTCTGGGTATAAATATTGGACCTCGGCTATTGTAAGAACACACAATCAATCAAATACAAGTTACTTTTTTTGGCTCTGGCCACCCCTTAGGAGTAGGAGTAGAGTAGATCTCTGTGAGTTCTTTAGCGAGTAGGGCTACATCGGTCCGGCCGACCTCCAGCTTGTCTGTAAGTACCGTCATGGCTTATACTTCTGTTCGTACGGCTACATCGATCTGGTTGACCTCCACTGCGACTCTAGTATAAGCTAGTTATTGACTCTTGTTTAGTTCAAGTATGGCTGCATCGATCTGGTCGACCTCCACTGCTCGAACTAGATTAAGGTCAAGTTATTAGCTCTATCTAAGGGTGGCGTCCTTCAGATAGATTCATTAAGTTACCGATATTGCTTATTGCTTTCATTATTTATTTAATTACAGCAGTATCACTTCACCCGATTGGGATTGATCTAGATCGGCCTTATATCTTATTTAACCCATCCTTTATTAATCTAAATTGATCTAATCTGCACTTTAAACGATGAGTTATGTTTTATCGGCTGTTTTATATCAATCTTGTCCGTGCATAGTGTGCAGTTAAGGCATGTCTGGTCTTGAATAGATCTATTGGCTAACGAGAACTATTCCATGGCTCATTTATCATGGCCTGTGTGATTCTGCCTCACACGCCACTATTAGCACCGTGTAGTGGGGATCGTTATTTGATAGATCTAGTCCTAATAGTGCATGACTTTAATTGTGCGTTATGCCTGAATCGGCTATTTTAGCCAATATCGAGTGTTTTCATATATGCAGTTCACGTCACAAGACTGTTGAAGTAAAGATAGCTTGAAAGATGTGTTAGCCCCATGATCTTATTATTGTATTATGGCCTGCATGATTGTGCCTCATGCCCCACTGATATTAGTAATAAGTTAGGGTCATCGAATTTATCGTTGTTTCTACAACCTGCATGATTCTGCCTCATGCCACTGGTCATAACAATAGATGAGATCTAATATGTTCATTAGATTTATCTCTATTAAATGGTTAAATGATGATGAGCTGCTTTCTTTTATATGAAAAGGGATTCGGTTACTTGTAGTCATTGGCTTAGCATAAACTGATTATTGTTGACATCCTTTTGCCATTGATCAGTATTTGTCTAAATAACGATATTCATCCTGAATTATAACTGATTTTCCTTCCATAATTCCATGAGTTTTAACTAATTTATTCTTATGAGTATGCTGGAATTGACTATTTAGTCGATCTCCTTTCACATCGGCTCTTAGAGCCACACATTTGGGACTGTCTTGCAACACCGGCATGTTCTGCCTTAAATTACTGATTAGCTTTCTCTCCTTGTCAATTGTAGGGTCAAATTGACTGGCATGTCTCGAGAAGAGTGTGCAGGATCGATAATCCCTGCGTTGAAGCTAGGCGGATCTCCAGCTCCATCGAGCGGACCCTTCTGGCTTGCTCGTGTGCCCTCTACATGGGATGGAATTTTAGGCCGACACACGTTCTGGCATGCCCGGTGGGACCCCACAATCATCATGGCGGTTCACAACAACAATGACATCCTTATGGTACATTACGAAGACCTATCTGATGGAGATAAAGATGTCATTGGTAAAGCTATAGAAGAATTTCAGAACAAGTGTTTGTTGTCCTACACCAAAACACACGACAATACAATTGTTCAGAAATATCCACTACCAAGAGTTCTATTGCATGGGCAGATAGATGTAGATAAAGCTAAAGACATGCGTTTCTTCATAGAAGCTATAAACAAATCTGTTCGTGATGCCATATCAAGCCATAATAAAGTTTTCTTGGACACATTCCACAACACCATAAAAGAGGTGTTTCAAGGGTTTCCAGTTGATCATATTGGGCCAGCTTATTACAACATTCCACATCTATCGACCCAGGGGACTAATCATGTTAGTACCGACCATCAAGAAGCAACACTAGCTGGTAATGATGATGTCCAGGCAGTTTAGAGTTCATCTGAACAAGCTCAAGGTGTTACTACAAATCAGATACAGTATAATCCTAGATCGTCAGTGCATCATGTGCAACAGCCGGCGGGGCAAGGTCAGAACCATATGATTAGTTTTGGCACATCAGGCCACATACCATTATTGGCTCAAAAATAGCACCATCAATTCAAAGGATCCATAGAGATATAGATCCTAATGTCTATAACCAGAAACTTCAAGCAACAAATCAGCAAAGGACCCAGCAGATAGAGATTCCACAAGGGTATCATTATGGTACAGATTATAACACCCTTTACATGAGTCTGAATCTAGTGTATCAAGGTACACGGGATTTCAATCCATAGATGGGTCAACAAGTGCAAAGAAATCCAAATTCACATGCTAACGAGTTGTTGCTAAAGGTGACCGAGATGATGAAGAATCAGTTCGGTCTGAAGCCAAAAGGACTGACCTTCTCGTACAAACGCCCATATCTAGAATGGTATGATTTGGTCGCTCTTCCTACAAATTATAGGCTCCCAGAGTTTGCTAAGTTCACTGGCCAAGATAGCACAAGCACAATAGAACATGTCAGTCGGTATCTTACACAGTTGGGCAAAGCATTCATTGAAGAGGCCCATCGAGTTTGTTTCTTCTCCTTGTCCCTGTCAGGGCTAGCCTTCACTTAGTTTTGATCACTGCCAGTCAACTCCATTGCCAACTAGGCTGACCTGGAAAAGAAATTTCATACATATTTTTATACTGGGACTGGAGAAAAGAAGATTACCGATTTGATAGCTATAAGATAGAAAACTAACGAATTGGGCACTGAGTTTCTTCAGAGGTTCCGAGAGACTAGGAATTTGTGCTTCTCATTAAATTTGGCTGATGATCAGCTAGCCGCTTTGGCCGTTCAAGGGATGATGCCAACATGGAAAGAAAAACTATTGGGACAAGATTTTGACAACTTGGGTCAATTGGCTCAATGAGTGGCGGCGCTCAATAGCCAATTCTAGAGTATGCGTAGAGATACCCGATTCTAGAAGAGTACCATAGTGGCCAAAGCTTATAATCCATATTCGGTCAATGACGGCTATGAAGATAAAGAAGAAGAGGTTGCTGTGGCTGAATGGAATTGGGGCAAAAATACAGTAATGGTACCAAATCCTTGGGGAAGAGGAGTTGAGGAGAGCTATGACTTTGATGTTACAAAATCCGACAAGCTCTTCAATTTCTTGCTTGAAAAGGGACAAATCATGTTGCCCGATAATCATGTTATGTTGCCCCCTGATCAGTTGAAGAATAAGTTCTACAAGTTCCATAATGCTACTTCTCATTCCACTAATGAATGCAGAATTTTCTGGCAGCATATACAGAGGGCTATTCAGCAAGGAAGACTCAAATTTGATACGCCTCGGAAAATGAAAGTTGATGATAATCCTTTCCTAGGAGATCAAAACATGGTCGATGCTAGGCTACTCAAAGGAAAGACTAAGGTCCTGGCATCAACCAAATCAAGAGAAGTTGGAACAGTCGATCCCAAAATACAAATATCGGCTGATGAATATAGAGAAATTAGAAGACGTCGTGATAAGCAAAAGAGCTGATATGAGTAGGGATAAACATCAAAAGGTGGGGGCGATAAAGCTGCAGGTTACATCTCAAATTCTATTGAATAAGTGGCAGCGACAGAAGGAAAAGGGTTATCAACGTTGGTTAGAAGAACAAGAATTCCAGCGTCAACAGGAAAAAGAGAGGTATGAAAGAAAGTAAGCTGAATCGCATTGGAATTGTCCTTTCTTTGGACATTGCTGGAACAATGGTTTGAAGTTGCCTACCAGGAATAACTATCTAGAGTGCAGCGATCAATATTGGGAGTTTAGGCAATCTCAAGCCAACCGCCGGTCTATCCATGCTCAAGATGCATGTCATCATAATAACATGGATCGGCGCTTAAAAAATGGAAGCGTTCATAATTGGCTTGGAAAAAGAGTTGTTGATCAAAACTGGACTGATTGTGAAGAAGAAAGTAATGAAGAAGAATATGTTTGGCAGGAAGGACAATGGTGTCCAGGAGGTTTGATAAGAAGCCAGAAGAGGAGGGTGCAACGCCTAAGGAATAGAGAGTTGGAATAGGCTTAGGCATTCGGTAAACCTCAAGTATGGCATGCTAAGCAAACAGCTGTAACACCCTAAAATTTGCCTCTTTTAAAAAATAGGTTTAAAAGGATTTATTTCTAAATTTTGTGCTCATGAAATATAGGGAAATAATTTTTTTTATTAAATTAAAATTCATCATAAGGTTTAGCAACATGTTTGTGCATACATGCCCTTGCATTTGATGTATTTAATTGAGTGATTTTGATTGAAAATTTGAAATGGTTTAAATTGCTTTTGCAAATGAAATTAAAAATGGCTTTAGAGTAGAAGAAAAGAAAGAAAAGAGAATTAGGAAATAAAACATTTAAAAAGTTGTAAAAATTTATTTTTAAAAACTTACCAAAATTGTTTAGCTTACTTTGAATTTAAAGTATATTTGAAATAATATTTAAGTTTGGTTTTGATTCTAGGTTCAAATGAATTCAAAACCCATTTAAAAAAGTGTTAGGGAAATCAAATTGGGAAAAAAACTCTCCCTCTCTCTTCTGGCCCATGGCCGTAGGCAGCCCAGCAGACCGGCCTAGCTACTTTCTTCCTCGCCGACCTTTTTCTCTTCCCCCGCGCCTCCGTTCACGGCCTGCCTCTGTTTCCTCCGCGCGCAGGCCTAGCTCTGCTTCTCCGCTTGGCCTAGCTGACCATCTCCCATTTCTTCACGCTTTGCTCATGGGCCGGCCTAGCCCTAAAGCTGCCACACAAGTGCCCTCCCCCACATTGTTTAGCTGATAGCCTGGGTCCGCCCATCAGCTCCTTCTCTAGCTCGTCTATGCCTAGGACTCCGCCGTCGTCTGACGCAGTCCGTGGCCGCCTTCGGCATGCCTCGGTGCCATGCCGCCCAAGTCCCCATGCCCCTTTAAATACCACCGTGCACACCGCCTCCAACCCTATCTCCAGCGCTGTAGTTCCCTTTGCTAACATCACCGTGTAGCCGCATAACCCGCAGCCACGCCGTAGGAGATCCGCCGTCGACCGGTTCGCCGCTACATCGTCTTGTTGACTCGATGAGCCACCTGCCTTGCTTTGTGTGAAGGCAATGAAGCCACCTAACCCATGTGCTAGTTCTCTCTTGCTCTCTATCACTCTGGTGTCGTCGCCAGAGTTGTTGAGTCGTTCCACCGCGTAGCCCGTCGCCGCTGTGCCATGTCGGGCCACCCCGACGCCCTCATCGGGTTCGCCATATCCTCCTCTTGCTCCCCGTCCTCTTCCCGTGTCTCATGGGGCTCCAATTTGTCCATACCAAGCTCACAACAAAGCTTGTCATCACCATCAATGGTGGGCCGCCGTGCCATCCCTATTTCCAGCCGATGCAGTCGTCTTCTCCCCCTCCCAATCAATTTTAGCCATCCGTTTTCAGATCTGTGGCCCAGATTAGAAGATACCCTTTCACTGGTATTTTCATTAAAGAGCCCCTTGGTTTCTTAAAAATAGAACCCGCTGTCCTTTGCGTATTCCACAGCTTCTGTTTTCTTCTTTTAAAAGCGTATTTCATTTCGTTGACTTCAAAAATACATTTTCACTTATTTATAGTTTTACCACTAATTTTGTTTTAGCCATAACTTCTCCGTTTTAACTCCGATTTGACACGTTCAACTTGCGTTAGATTCATAATTTCATAACCTACATGTTCATACTACTGTTATATATTTTCAACTTTTAAAATTCGAGGTTAGATTTAATCTATTATTTTAATAAAGGAAATCTTGTTTATTTCATTTCTTCTGTGTTTTAGCTCCGTTTTGACCCATTCAAGTTGCGTTAGATTCATAGCACTGAGATCAACGCGTTAGTAATAGTGGTTACCATATTACTATTTCTAAAATTCCATGGTTTAAATCATATCTTGATTAATAATTATGCAACTGGGTTTTGTAAATAAAATATGATTTGTTTTACTTTAGTTTTATAATTCAAATCTAAATTTGACTTAATTCAATTTATATAAGATTTTATATAGTTAAAATAAATGAAGCTTATAGTTTTCTTTTCTACATATAAAGCAGATCTCTCGGTAGTTGTATCTTTTCAACCGTAGCTCCGATTAGTGTGCTTCTTGCGACTGTGTGTTCCTAGCGATGCATAGAATCGTGTTTCAAACTCTTTCACTTATTTTTTATGATTGATGTACTGTTCTGATTTAGTTCTTTTGTTTGCTTCATGTATGATTGTATGGATGCTTCTGTGGTGCTTTATAATTATGTCCAGTCGGTGAGATATACGTGGTGATCAAGAAGAAGACAAATGTTGAAGATTAAAGCTTACCGAAGGATCGGTGTTTTAAGGCAAGTATAGCATGGGATCTTCCTTGTTGTCCTATACACCTTTAATCATTTAATTCATTCTGCATGTGTCTACCTTGACTGCCACTACGGATTTCCTAGTCTTTCGTACTTGTACCTTGATACCTTTGGGTTATTGAATTGGATAGTATGATGCTAGTGCTCAACTAAAGCCATGATCTTGTAACTCGACTAATGGTATATGCAATAAACACTAAAAGATGCTTTTTAGCAACATGGAACAAGGGGGCTTGAGCATTGGGCTAATTTATGGTGCTTTAGATTCCTCTCCCTAAGGACTTATTTGTAAGTGATCATCTAGGACTTACAGTATAGCTATGAGAGCTATATGGCTCTGGCTTTAGCTCAGTATGAGGACCTTTTCTAGCTTGCTAGTGGTTACCTTTATTGGCGTAAGAATGGCTTGCCGAATTGGGTATAGTGCGGCCTCTATCCCCATGTGTATAGGCTACGCATCATTGTGCTATTGGGAACGGGGGCTCTACATCTGTTTGCCGACGGAAACTAATGGCCCTAACTTGTTAGACAAACCTTTGAAAGGCTTCATAGTGAACCCTACCGACCTTCCTTGGAAGTGGGTCAAGAGATTAGCTACCTCAAGCAAAAGGGTAAATCATGACTCATAGTGAAAGTGTACAACCTCTATAGAGTGTAAAACTGGTATATCAGCCATGCTCACGGTCACAAGCGACCTTGGAACCCTTACAGAATAGATGATCACTAATGGTTAATGATGATGAACACTAATGATATGGATGATGAAGATGCTCACTAATGGTTAATGGTTTATGCTATTCATTATTCATGTTTATTTGATCATGTGTTTATATGGGCTTATGGATAAACTTGTTGCCACCCAATTGCTAAAACATGACTCATTAAAAGCTAATCACAATTAAACTCGTGTTAGCCTTTTGAGCCTCATGAACCCTATGATATATTTGTTGAGTACGACATGTACTTATGCTTGCTTTACTTTTTAAATCTTTGGAAAAATCCCGGATTGGTACCAGATTGCTAGAGTTTGGAGGAATTTGGCTTATGATCAACCAGTCAGTTGTCCCTGTGGTATTGGAGTCTTCGCCTAAAAATTGGAGTTGTCTTTTCGTTGTCTATACTCTAAGGTTATAATCTTTATACTAATACACTATGTATTTAAGCATTGTCTTTTGATATTACCCTTATTTGTAACTATGTGTGAGATTTGACTTCCTGGGCTCACATATGGTGTGTATCTAGTTTTGTTCTTAAAACTGGGTGCTACAAAGTAGTATCAGAGCAATACAGACTATAGGACACAAGCCTAGTTAGAAATGGCCCGTCTTAAGGTTTTGAAATTGCTATAAAATCCTTGTTCTATAAATCTTGAGATTTTCTTCTCTACTATATATCTATCCTTGATATTTATCTCCTTGGTGCTTATTTTAAAGTCTTTTTTCTCATCTTCACTTCTTGATTTGATATGCTTTTAGAACTATTTCTCATCACCTTCTTGCGTAATCTAAAGATAAGTCTTAGGATTGTTACCCGTAGTACAATGAGGGCGATAGTATCACAAGTTAAGTGAATGATTGAATTGAGTATCTTTAGTGCTTTGTTGAATTGTCATTATGCTTATGCTTGTTTTGAATGTTTGCAATGATTGCATTGATCTTGTTGGATGTTCCCACAATTTTATTTAGTTTATAGGCCTAAGGCATAAGGATTAATGCAATAAATAGATGGGTTTCGCTTATCTCCTGTTTTCTCTATTCTATCCTTTGGGAGCAACCTGCGTTTATTGGTTTATATCTCTGTTCTTGGATGACCTAAAATTATGGAAAAATTCTGGACAATAGTACACTTCCATATCTTTCTCTGAGCGCAAGAATCATCTTGATAGCTATTTTGGTTATGGAGATGCGAAAATCACAAGGCGATGCATTTGTGCTGTTTGGAACCTGGAACAGTTTCTGTTGTGCACTATTTTAGACCAAGAAAACTGAGGAATTTGGAAAAGTGTTCTATAAATAAGTTATGGAGAATTTTATAAGCTTTCCAACGGTATAAGATACAGCTTCATTGGATTAACAGAGTGAGAGTTACAGTTGTTTTACTATGCTGGTGTTTTTCTACTCGCGAGGAATTTTAGGTTTCTTGTTTTGCTCATACACGAGAGTATCACTGGGATGTCAGAACGTCTTGATACTAGTTAGCTCATCTGGAAGAAGGTGCAAGCTACCCTTCTTGTGTCCCCTACTTTATCTTTTCTTAAGGGGGTAGCTAAGTTGAAGAATTTGCAAGATGAAGTGTCCTACGTTCTAGTTTGCGCAGCGGAAGCGTGGTGGTACCCCAAGATGTGAGAGAAACTCAGAGTCTCAATGAGGTTTGATTAAAGGTTCAAGGGAGGTTTAACTAAGACCATCAGGATATTGATAATGCTACTGGAAGAAGTTTTAAGTTAGTTTGGATCAAGAGACCTCAGCTAAGTGTTTGAAGGAATACAAGAAGAGGTTGGAGTAAAACCTATGTATTAGCTTTGCCAAGAGCTTTATGTCCACTAGGATGCACTTTATCAAGGTGTGGAATGTGTCCTTATGCATGAAGAAAAGTAGTATCTTGTTCATTAATTCAACTAAGTGTGAGTTAGACTACCTAACATGTTATCTGGAGTTATTCATTGTGGAGCATGGAAGTAATATCTTCTTGGAGTAAAAGTGACATCTAGGAGGATCACAAGAATCTATAGGACATCTTCACTAAGTTAGTCTTGAGCTTGTGATCTCTTCGTTGGAATGAAGTTGATTATGACTTGGAAAAGTGCTAACACCTGGAGAAGTAAAAGTCATGACCGATGCCGTTAGCAATAGAGAGTCATGCTAAGAAGGTTCGGGTGACACCAAGGACTAAGAATTGTATTCTAAGTTTGAGCAACTTGATCGGAATCATTAATGTTTTGAAGATTGGTAGTAGAATTTTCTTCTAACCAAGAGAATCATCAGGCTTTGTTGGAAGGTGGATATTTTAAGGCAGAGAATTGGTATTATAGGAAAGGTGCCTAGTGATTGGAGATACCTAAGAGTTGTTCAAGGTGCTTGTTAAAAACTTGGAATCAGTTTGGTAAGTTACTTGGAGTAAGGTTAACAAGTATGCAAAGTAAAGTAGGATTCTTATCAAGACAATGGAACTACACGAGGAAGTAAAGAAGACTTTAAAGGCAGAGTATTCCTATCTCCTAGTCGACGTCGTCCGAATCTCGAGGACGAGATTCATCTTAAGGGGGGTAGAATTGTAACACCATAAAATTTGCCTCTTTTAAAAAATAGGTTTAAAAATATTTATTTCTGAATTTTGTGCTCATGAAATATAGGGAAATAAATTTTTTTATTAAATTAAAATTCATCATAAGGTTTAGCAACATATTTGTGCATACATGCCCTTGCATTTGATGTATTTGATTGAGTGGTTTTGATTGAAATTTTGAAATGGTTTAAAATGCTTTTGCAAATGAAATTAAAATGGCTTTGGAGTAGAAGAAAAGAAAGAAAAGAGAATTAGGAAATAAAAACATTTAAAAAGTTGTAAAATTTTTTTAACAAAACTTACCAAAATTGTTTAGCTTACTTTGAATTTAAAGTATATTTGAAATAATATTTAAGTTTGGTTTTGATTCTAGGTTCAAATGAATTCAAAACCCATTTAAAAAGTGTTAGGGAAATCAAATTGGGAAAAAAATCTCCCTCTCTCTTCTGGCCCATGGCCACAGGCAGCCTAGTAGACCGGCCTAGCTGCTTTCTTCCCCACTGGCCTTTTTCTCTTCCCCCGCGCCACCATTCACGGCATGCCTCTATTTGCTCCACGCGTAGGCCCACCTCTGCTTCTCCGCTAGGCCCAGCCGACCGTCTCCTGTTTCTTCGTGCTTGGCTCGTGAGTCGGCCCAGCCCCGAAGCTACCGTGCAAGTGCCCTCCCCTACCTTGTTTCACTGATAGCCTGGGTCCGCCCATCAACTCCTCTAGCTCATCTATGCCTAGGACTCCACCGCCGTCTGACGCTGTCCATGCCCGCCTCCGCCATGCCTTGGTGCCATGCCGACCAAGTCCCCGCACCCCTTTAAATATCGCCGTGCACACCACCTCCAAACCTATCTCCGGCACCGTAGTTCCCTTTGCCAACGTCGTCGTGTAGCCGCATAGCCTGCAGCCGCGCCGTAGGAGATCCACCGCCGATCGGTTCACCGCTACGTCGTCTCGTCGACTCGATGAGCCACCTGCCTTGCTTCATGTGAAGGTAATGAAGCTGCCTAAGCCGCGCACTAGTTCTCTCTCGCTCTCTATCACTCTAGTGTCATCGTCGGAGTTGGCGAGTCGTTCTGCCATGTAGCCCGTCGCCGCCTTGCCACGTTGGGCCACCCTGATGCCCTCACCGGGTTTGCCATATCATCCTCTTGCTCCCCATCCTCTTCCCGTGTCTCATGGGGCTCGGATTTGCCCATACCGAGCTCGCAGTGAAGCTTCTCATCGCCATCAATGGCGGGCCGCCGTGCCATCCCTGTTTTTGGTCGGCGCAGTTGTCTTCTCCCCCTCCCAATCAATTTTAGCCGTCTGTTTTCAAATCTGTGGCCCAGATTAGAACATACCCTTTCACTGGTATTTTCATTAAAGAGCCCCTTGATTTCTTAAAAATAGAACCTGCCGTCCTTTGCATATTCCACAGCTTCTGTTTTCTTCTTTTAAAAGCGTATTTCGTTTAGTTGACTTCAAAAATACGTTTTCACTTATTTACACTTTTGCCACTAATTTTGTTTTAGCCATAACTTCTCTGTTTTAACTCCGATTTGACCCATTCAACTTGCGTTAGGTTCGTAATTTCATAACCTACATGTTCATACTACTGTTATATATGTTTTCAACTTTATAATTCATGGTTAGATTTAATCTATTATTTTAATAAAGGAAATCTTGTTTATTTCATATGTTCTGCGTTATTGCTCCGTTTTGACCCATTCAAGTTGCGTTAGATTCATAGCAATGAGATCAACACATTAGTAACATTGTTACCATATTACTATTTTTGAAATTCCATGGTTTAAGTCATATCTTGATTAATAATTATGCAACTGGGTTTTGTAAATAAAATATGATTTGTTTTACTTTAGTTTTATAATTCGAATCTAAATTTGACTTAATTCAATTTATATAAGATTTTATATAGTTAAAATAAATGAAGCTTATAGTTTTCTTTTCCACGTATAAAGCAGATCTCTCGGTAGTTGTATCTTTTCAACCGTAGCTCCGATTAGAGTGCTTCTCGCAACTGTGTGTTCCTAGCGATGCATAGAATCGTGTTTCAAACTCTTTCACTTATTTTTTTATGATTGGTGTACTATTCTGATTGAGTTCTATCGTTTGCTTCATGTGTGATTGTATGTATGCTTGTGTGGTTCTTTATGATTACATCTAGTTGGTGAGATTTATGTGGTGATCAAGAAGAAGAAGAAGAACATTGAAGATTAAAGCTTACTGAAGGATCGGTGTTTTAAGAAAAGTATAGCATGGGATCTTCCTTGTTGTCCTATACACCTTTAATCATTTAATTCATTCTACATGTGTCTACCTTGACTGCCACTAAGGATTTCCTAGTGTTTCATACTTTTACCTTGATACCTTTGGGTTATTGCATTGGGTAGTATGATGCTAGTGCTCAACTAAAGCCATGATCTTGTAACTTGACTAATGGTATATGCAACGAACACTAAAAGATGCTTTTTAGCAACATGGAACAAGGGGGCTAGAGCATTGGGCTAATTTATGGTGCTCTAGATTCCTCTCCCTAAGGACTTATCTGTAAGTGATCATCCGGGACTTACAGTATAGCTATGAGGGCTATATGGCTCTGGCCTTAGCTCAGTATGAGGACCTTTTCTAGCTTATTAGTGGTTACCTTTATTGGTGTAAGAATGGCTTGCTGAATAGGGTATAGTGTGGCCTCTATCCCCATGTGTATAGGCTACGCGTCATTGTGCCATCGGGAAGGGGGGCTCTACATCTGTTTGCCGAGTGAATCTAATGGCCCTAACTTATTAGACAAACCTTTGAAAGGCTTCATAGTGAACCCTGCCGACCTTCCTTGGAAGTGGGTCAAGAGATTAGCTACCTCGGGCGAAAGGGTAAATCACGACTCATAGTGAAAGTGTACAACCTCTGCCGAGTGTAAAACCGGTGTATCAGCCGTGCTCACGGTCACGAGCAACCTTGGAACCCTTATGGAATAGATGATCACTAATGGTTAATGATGATGAACACTAATGATATGGATGATGAAGATGCTCACTAATGGTTAATTGTTTATGCTATTCATTATTCATGTTTACCTGATCATGTGTTTATATGGGCTTATGGATAAACTTGTTGCCACCCAATTGCTAAAACATGACTCATTGAAAGCTAATCATTGTAAAACCAGTGTCAGCCTTTTGAGCCTCATGAACCCCATGATATATTTGTTGAGTGCGACATGTGCTTACGCTTGCTTTACTTTTTAAATCTTTGAAAAAATCCCGGATGGGTACCAGATTGCTAGAGTTTGAAGGAATTTGGCTTGTGATCAACTAGTCAGTTGTCCCTGTGGTATTAGAGTCTTCGCCTAAAGATCAGAGTTGTCTTTTTACTGTCTATACTCTGAGGTTATAATGTTTATACTAATACGCTATGTGTTTAAGCATTATCTTTTGATATTAACTTTATTTGTAGCTATATGTGAGATTTAACTTCCTGGGCTCACATATGGTGTGTATCTAGTTTTGTTCTGAAAACTGGGTGCTACAACAGCCGATAGAAGGCAACCATTGGCTAATATTCAAATGGCTTTTCTGTTGCCATTAGAGTTCAGAGCTCCGGTAGATCAAGAAGTTTATTCAGATTTTGATGAATCGGAGTATGAGGAGATAGTTGCCAAGTTGATTATTATACAACAAGCCATATTTGATAAACTAGTCAAGGATCGACATTTAAAAGCTTTATATGTGAAAGGTTTTGTTGATGGGAAGCCGATGAACAAGATGTTGGTGGATGAAGGTGCTTCTGTCAATCTCATGCCTTACACCACTTTTTGTAAGCTTAGCAAGGGACTAGGAGATTTGATTGAGTCTAACATGATGCTTAAGGACTTTGGGGGTAATGCGTCTCAGACTCGAGGGGCAATGAACATCAAACTAACAATCGGGAGTAAGACTCTGCTTACCACATTCTTCATCATCGATGGAAAAGGGTCATACAGTTTGCTCCTTGGTTGTGATTGGATTCATGCGAACTATTGTGTACCATCGACCATGCATTAGTGTTTGATTCAATGGCATGGAGATGACATCGAACTAGTTCACGCTGATGAGTCTATAAGTATCACAACAGCTGATCCAATCTTTTGGGAGCTAGCAGACTTCGAATGCTTTTCTAGCAAGTTATGGGAAGGAGGCTTCATTATAATCAGGAATGGAAGCCCACAGCCGATCCAAGCAATCAGCTCTGAGAGTTTGTTTTAGTAAATAGTCATGGCTTCACATCGGCCATTGGATTAAGGAAGAATAAGCATTGGTCCTAGAGATAAGCTTAGGCCGATGTATGTGAATGCTAAGTCAAATCATAAGTGTAATTCAGAGTTGATAGATCTATTAAAGGAAGTTTTGTTTCGCTTAATAAGATGCTTGGCCTGGATCGATAGACCATTTAACCTTTGGTCTGAAAAGTTCTGGTGCAACCTATCAATAGCGATCGACAAAAAATATTTAAAGGGATGTTATCCTGGCATTTGATCAACACTTGATAGCTGATTCATTTATTCATCGGCTCTAATAGCCGGTAGTAGAAAGGTATCGCCTCTAGTTCAAAAAATAAAGGTCTTCGAATATATAAAAGCCGATACGATATGTATCGTCTCTAGAGCAAAAAAACAAAGACATTCATGACACATACAGGGGCATTGAAATGAGATACGTTCATGGAATAGCAAGAGACTTTGTTCATTGATTTGCCCTAAGTACAAACTAATCAAAGACCTTATTCACCACATCTTGAGTAGATGTGATGTCCACAATGGCCTTCGCTGCAATGATGAATTCTTCAAGCAGGTCCTCATGTTCCTCAGGGTCGTTGCCCATTGGGAAACTAGTCTCCATGGTGTGGAGCTCATACCTGGTCTAGACTTGCACCATGGTCAGTGCCACCGACGCGCCATGATGAACACCGTGGAGGGCAATCTCCTGAACGCGGGCCGAAATGTCTTGGAGGCGAGCGTTGATGAGGGGACCCCAAGCATTGATGGCGTCCGTGGCTACATTCACCACTAGTTGGAGGGACTCCAACTACACTGTCAGGGCTGACAATCACAAAAATATAAGAACTATCAAGATAAAGATTGTGGAAATCAGAATAGAAGCATTTGTGGAACTCATCTTACCCGCCACCACTGCGTCAGACTTAGCCAGCCGCGCTCGACCGGCCTAGCCTCCTCCTGGACCACATGAAGGGTAGCCTAAGAAACCCTGAGGTGGGTCTTGAGCTAGCCATTTTTTGAGTCACCTTGGCATAGTGGTTCTGAGCCACCCTCCACTCTTGAAGAAAACACCGAGCATCGTCACCGTTGTAGGAGTTAGAAGAATCCAACGATGAGGCCGGCGCAGAAGATGCTGCGTCAGAGAGCTTGCCGGCCCTAGGAAGAGGATAGAGACTGTCATTCAAAATGGATCTATGGACAAATCAGAACAGTTCATCATCACAAGCAGAAGATGTCGATCACACCTCATGCATTGGAGGCATTGGCCCGCTAGCATGTTTTCCTCTAGAATCTCTTCCGCTGCACGCTTGCCTTGGCTGTCCTCGCCGGCCATTAGATCTACAAGAAGGGGAAAAGAATGCTACTAAGTTTGTGGGGCGGAAGAGTGCAAAGGAATGGGAGTGGTTGCAAGTATAGATGTGTTCGAGGCTAGAGCCCTCGGCTGGTATTTGAAGCCACGGAGCAAAGAGGTGGACGCCTCAGGACGTGCAAAAGGCAACCGTAATTAATAGAAGGCAAAGCACCACCTCACTAATACTAAAGAGAATATGGTGCTAGGTGACTAAGGATAGAAGATCGAAGGGTTCTCTGTAACACTCGAGGTGTTTGGCTTCCACTAAATTGCATGTCATTTCATAAACATATGCATCATCTATGTCATCATGCCATTATCATTGAAACATACCTATGCAACATTCGCATAGTCTGTTTGTTTCATACTTTATTGCTTATGAATGGTGGTAGTGCAACATATGAATGCAACATGAATTTCTCATACCTTGAAACATGGCAACATGGTAGTAATGTGACAAGTATAGGATAACAACAAAGTCATGCAACATGTGAAACATTGCATTACAACATATGAGTGAATTGCTTGTTTTAGTTGCTTTATCACATGTGATCATTAGAAGTTGGTATAACAATTTTGTAAAGTGGTTGATTATGGTCTATTACACCTTAACTACACTTAGGTTACTTGTTGGGACATTGTTCATGTAGATCAAAATGACCAAAATGCCCTCAAGTGAAGGTTTGACGTTTAATAACCCTTGGAGTGTCACTATTTGACTGATTCTAAAGACCAACTTAGAGACCTTGCATGGCTGTGCAATCTTTACCAAAGTTGTAGCTAATTTATTAAGGAACAAAAGTTGTTTTATGATCATTTCATGAAAATGGTTAGAACAAGCTCAAACATGGCCCACAAGTTAGAATTTCATGCTGATTTCATACATAGAAATTTTCTAAGTCCTTAAGTGTTTTGCAGTTTCGTGTACCCAATTTTTTCACCTTGTATTGTAACAGAACCGCCCAATTTATACAAGATCAAGTGTGGTTGTCCCCGCTAACACGTTGACATGCGCATACTTTCACTCATATAAACCTAGTAGTCCGCCGAGTGTCCCGAAAGACCTCGGTAAATCAACATCACAACCAAGATCGCGTGATTAAGCAAATACACATCACATACACAGGGTTGCAGTGGAAATAATATTAAAAATGGGTTCACAATTAAAAGTACAAGTTTGGGTTTCAAAATCGATTAGTGAAAACAACATAGCTTTCAAAAGATTACATTAATATATGTTCCAAATACATTGCTAGCATAAGTGACATCATCCGACAAAAGCATATAGATGAGAAGTAACTATAGAATCATCGAGCCACCGGTGGTTAGCCACCATCTTCACAGGCCGAGAACTTCACCTGCAACATGGTGGGATAAACCCTGAGTACGAGAAGGTACTCAGCAAGACTTACCTGTCAAAACTAGAAATAAAGGACACCAAGGGTCATGCAAGGCTTATGAGGTGGGCTAGCTGGACACAGTTGCATAAAAGAGCTTATGAATATAGTGACCAATTTAAACTTCGCATCAAGTTTATCATCATTTACCTATCCACTAGATTAGCACCTGTACTAGAGCACTCACTTATTAGGAGCAATCAATATTAACCATAGCAGGTATAATAAGGCTGTCATCATCATATCATCATTTCTGAACCATTATGTTATTTAGTGTATCTACTTTGGAGATAAGCCCGTCAAGTTCTCACTAACCGGGAGAGACGGCGACTCAAATCGAATTACAACTCAGCTGAGGGGGTATTCCTAACTCTCACCCTGGTATACTTTGCAAGGGTAGCCGTGGGTCACCTTTGGGACAACTCAGGAACCAAATTCGTGGGTTCAATCAGCGCCAGCGCTCTCAAGGATTACCCTTCTGCCAGGACGATTAGGACTTTTAAATCACCTGCCCTTGGACTCACACCTACGGCTCCCTTCCGAGGCGTACTTTATACTTATTGACTCCCGGCCTGAGTTTAGCTACTCGGCTTCGCGGTCGGTCTTCAGACACGGCCAACTAAGAGAGAGGCATGCGTTCAACATGAATAGGAAAGGCTCCAAGATTCAGTCCTTAAGCGACACAGACGGAGTCACTACAAACTGGCAAGCCTCCGCCCGGTCTTCATTTCAAATTAAGACAGATTCTTTTCCACGATATCAAATATAGCCAACCGTGCCATATGTATGTCCCTATATCTCGCAGGTGACAGGAAATCACCTGACTTCTACCGCGTTTAAGCAGGGCTAAGCACTACATGAACCTGAGCTACATAGGATTCAGGGTATCAATATCTGGACAAGGATTGGATAACCAATGCAGCAAGTGTTTGCATCCAACACCTAAACTTAATGCAACAATATATATATGTAACAATAATACTTTAACTACATTTCAAAAATTAGGAGGCTTAATATGCTCCGGGGCTTGCCTGGGATCCAACACAAGTCAGTTCAGTTAGCTTGCACCGTCCTAGTGACATCTCAGGTCCTAGCACTTGCTTAGTCCTTCCATCTTCGGGATAGATCCATCAAACGCTGTCTTCGGGTTTGGCTCCAACATCGCATCCTTCACGTGGTGCATCTAGCGTACCTAGATGAGATGCAATATACAAGTGCATAAATATGAAGAATAGTACCATGAGACGCATCACAAAATAGCAATCAAGACAAGCATAGTTTACACTAACACACTTGAGTACTTTGCGATGCTTAACTTAAACATCACACAATCTATCATGCTAAGATGGCAAAGAAGACAACAACACTAAGCATGACACAAGTTTCCCAAGATCTCAGGTGCTCTAACTCAGTCATCATTCAAGGCATAAGTCCCACTTAACAATATACAAGCAAACACTATATTTGGAATCTGCCAATTTCTGGACATGCAAACAGCAGCTACAAGATTTAGCTATAACTGGAGTTACACAAATCCAAATGACTTGCAAGAAGACATTCTGGAAATCTTATGGAATTTTCTACAACTTTGTTATTATCACCAAAAGCTCATTCAAATCCTAACTAGATCAAACACTAGCATCTTTCAGATCTGCTCAGAATACAATCAAAACCTGATAGAAGACTTAAAAGTCATGTAACTCCTACACTATCTGGCCTATGACCTTACAATTTGAACACAAGCAAGATCATGAAATTTTCTACAACTTTTGTATTCACTACAACCATAGCAAACATCATTTACACCACGAAAATAATTGCACAAGCAAAACTGCAAATGCAACCCAACAACAGTGGTACAGAAAACTGATAGGAACTTTAGAGAAGCATAACTGGAGTTCTAGACCTCCAACAAACATGAACCATAACTTTTTGAAAAGATTAGGAAGTTACCTACAACTTTCGTATTCTCATATTAGGATTATTCTACCGTTAGAAGGGTCAATTAATTCAATAATTGCATCTCTGTCCAAAACATAGACAGAAACTGACATGCCACTTTAAACAGCTATAAATGGAGTTATACATGTCCAATAAATGTGGTTCTAGACTTTTTAGAAAGCTTATCAAATTGTAAACAACTTTGTTGTAAACACCTAAAGCTAATTCTACTAGTAAGAAGGCCCTACAATACCAACAAGGTAACCCTGTCAGAGTTTGGGCAGAAACAGCCACTGATATTTAAGCAAGTATAACTCAAGATCTAATTAACCAAAAATCATGATATTTAGCTTTTTTAAAAGCCTAATAAAAGTACTACAACTCATGTATTATCATAAAGTCATGATTCTTAACTTAACTAAGCCAATTAATTTAATCTTGCAGACCTATTCAGAATAGGGGTAAGGCAATACAGGTAATTTGTTATTTTTATAGATCTTAAACTATCAAGCCTAAAATACTGAAATTTTTACCAGACATCAATAATCACATCAGTAACACTCCATAAAAATTTCACATTTAGTTGAGTAAAATAACTGCAGTTATAAAAAAGACAAGACATGACTAGCATTAAGAACCTAACTGCCTAAATCTATTTTTACAGCTAAACCTTTAAACTAAAACATGTAATATTATAGATCTAGTACATAGAAAATTTCACAAGGATTCCAAAAAGTCCTCATTTACTATTTTACGAGTTTTCTACAAATTACTACAATTTTCCAAATTTCAGCACAAAAATCTGCCATTAAAAGATTAAATCGAAAAGAAAACGCTTTTGCGTTGGGAACCCTGGACTTTACTCAAATCAACCAAGCTCGTAAATGTAACTTCTTGTGTCTGGCTATTTTACAAAGTGAACATGTTAAAAAGTTTCTATTTACGATCAGACCCTTCTTCTTCTACAGACCGAGCAGACGAGAGGCAGAGGGCGCTGCGGCAGTCGGACCGGCCAACGGCCGCCTCAGCCGGCTGGGGAAAAGGGCACCGCGGTAAGGGGGGCCGGCCAGCTTTGCCGCAGCCATGCCCTGGCCCGGTCTCGGCCAACAGGGGCCTGCTGTGCCCAGCCACGCATGCAGGGAGGGCTACGCCCATGGCTGCCCACGACGACGAGCGGTCGGCAGTGTTGGGTCGAACGAGCATGCGTGCCATGGTGGAGAAGGGAGAAGGGAGCGATAGGGTGGAGCGAGCAACAAGGCATGGCGCCGTAGAGGGGCTAGGAGGTGGTTGGAAGAAGCTCTGCCGGAAGCCGGCCATGGCGGCGTCCGCGCGCAGCCTGGAGAGGGGGCGAGAGAGTGGACCGAGAGAGAGGGCAGGGAGTGAGCGAGGGACAGAGGAGCTCGGGCGCACGATTATGGAGGAGCAGGAGCACGACAGTGGCAGGGCATGCGGCAGTGGCGCACGGCCATGGTGGGGCGCAAGCTCTGCATGGCTGCCACGCGCTCTCCCTTTGGGGAATTTCCCAGAGCACCTGGCAGGCGACGATGTGGCCACATTAGAACCAAGTTTTGGGCATCTTCGGGGCATATTCGGTTCTAGGCGCCTTAAGCAAAGTGGCTGATCTCTAAGTCCTCTCCAACATTCATTAAGGGTAATTGGCCATTAGGGCTGCAGGTTAGTGGCTAATTAAGCCCCAAAATGACAGTGTCAGTGCCTTGATAGCGGTTAAGTAAACGCAAAATTGAGGACCAAAACGGAGTCAAACTTAGCCCAACTTTTTATATGCTCTTCTCCGTAATATAACCTTCAACTTTTATTTTTGGACTAACTCAAGTTGCTTAGCAAAATTTGGAGAACACGGAATGCCAATGCTGATGTCAATGAAATTCCAGACTTAGAATAATTCAAAGTGCTGAAAACAACAGCAAATTCAATCTTGTGACCTCGATTTGACTTACTTCCAAGCTGATCTAGCTCTTAGTTCAAAAACCAAGTTTGTTCTACATGATATGGACTACAACTTTCATTTAAGGTCCAACCTCAAAACTGGTATAGAACCTACTGTTCTACTTTGACCAAAATAGGATCATGATGAAGCTTATATTATCCTTTTTGATCCATTGGTGCATTTTCTGGCCACCTGCTCAACATGAACCCTTCATAACATTTGTTCATGAGTGCAAGTAGAGTTGTTTGAGCAAGGTACCAAGGTTTGGTTGACTTCATAGGTTTCCATCCACTTGATAAAGCAATTCATGCAAAGATATGACTTATCATTTCATGTGACTTTTTGATTCCAAATTTCATGAAACTTTTCCATGGGTCTAGATGGATGCATGTGGATGTAATGTACATGGAAGAAGCCTATTTAGCATTACTCTTGCATAATCTTAACAAGGGTCCATATGTAAGCAATTGTGTGTGGCCCAAGTTTAAGTTGGAGCTCCATCATGTAGATTTGATCTTGACACCTTGATTACCACTTGACATGTCATGTTTGAGCTCAAACCCATTGCTTAACTGGTGACAAACACTGGGGGTGTTACATGTATCTCCCTAACAGAGCCAAACCAGCTCGAGCTCCAATAACAAGAGTTGTAGTTCACATATAGATGATCAACTTTGTTAACTATGGCATAGTCTAGATCGTCTCAGATTAGGAGCTAATCACTGTCAAACCTGCTCTGTCAGTCATCGTCGGTGATCACTGAATTGCGATTTTTTAGAAAACAGTCAGTGTCGCCATGGCCGACCGGCTTAGGCGACGCTCGCCGTGTGGTGTTCATGCACTGGCAAGGTCACCACGTCGCGCGTCCACGCTCCAAAAGAGGGCCAGTTCCTGCCCGAACGCGCTCACCGCTCCATTTCCCTCTCTCGCCTTCTCCGCGCGCAGCGTCGTGTCCGCAGCAGCTCCACCATTGCCGACCACGCATCGCCGTCGTCGTGCGCGCTCACCACCACGAAAATGAGTTGCCCAGTCCATCAGTAGCCTTGCCATGGTCTTCTCTACCGTCTCCACCTCACCGTCGGTCCAATCGAGTCTTGGTAAGGATGAACGTGTCGTTTTCTTCCACCGCCGCTGTGGCTGTTCTTGCCAGAGATGGCGCTCCATGTGGCCAGCTGTCCTCGCACCCTTGACATCCCTCCTCTGTCTTGCGCTAGGTCATAGGAGCACTTCTAAAGCTCGTAGGGTCTCACATTCAAGACGTAGCGCCGTCATCTCGCCGGAGCCGGCCATGCCGCGGCCGTGCGTCGCTGTGCTCGTCGCCAACCCCGGTAGCCACACCAAAAGCATCAATCAAGGACACTGCTAGATGCGCGCTGATGTAGTGAACACCATAGCACCGTTGGGTTTGCCAGAGGAGTCACCAGCGATGAGCTTCACCGCCGCCCTGCTCTCCTCCCCTGCCTGTCTCTCTGTCACGTGGGTCCTGCGTGCCAGCCGCTGAGGCTCAGGCGGGAGCCTGGCTGGGCTGTGCCATTGCTGGGCCACTTGCACACGTGTCATGGGCCGCTGTTCCTTCGGGCCGGCCCAACAGTGGCTGAGATTTGTTTTCTTGTTTGTTTTGTTTTATTTATTTCACAGATTTGTATAGATATTCAAAAATATGTATCTCCTAGTTGATAGATCTAAATGATGTGGTTCTAATTTTGTTGAGTTCTTGATAAGGTCTAGTTTCTATTAAAAATACAATCCAGGCCATGTTTTGTTATGAAAATAGGAGTTTCTATTTATCTCTTTTAATCATGCAAGAAATAGGGGTAATTATATCTTTTTCAAGGTAGCTCCAAATGGCATGAAATTTTTGTGGTGTACTGTTCATATCATGAGTAGCTTGTAGTTAAATTTTCATGAATTTTGGACACTATATGTAGGAGATAGAAAATTATCTTATTTGCATGGATGGATCTTGTGTGAATTTTCATAATTTTTCTATAGATCTAGTAAAGGTAAAATTTGGTGAGTGCTATTCTTATGCTAGAATGATGCTAGGAAAAATAAGAAATTTGTTGCTTGACACTTTTTAATAGGGTTTCCTAATTATGCTAAAAATGGACATGCCACTTGTTATTTTGGATACAGCAAGTTCTACTTGCTCAATGGCTTTGAATTTTTTATGGTAGTCTATGTGAAGCATGAGATAGCTACTGTAATTTTTGTAGATTTTTATGAATAGTTTGACTATATATTGCTTTAATCACCTAATTAACCAAATAAATTTAAAAAGGATATTAAATAATTTATTTAGAAGTTGACACTATACTTTCTAGTGTTTCTCTGGTATGCAAAACATGTTGGTAAACTTGGTTTGGTCAAATTATGCTTTTGCATCATCATTAAATAATTAAGTTAGTAACCCTGTCATTTCTGGATAGATTCTAGGTTTACTGGAATTCGATTTGGTTAACGTAAGTATCATGCTGTGATGTTTACAATTGTTTTGTAGAGAATTTCATAAGCTTTCCAGAATGTCCTCATGCAAGTCATTTGAAATTATAGAGCCCTGGTTGTGATTGAATTAAGGGACTACTTGTGTGCATATGAAACTTTAAATGTTGATTTATGTATGCCTTTACTATTTCTAAGTTTGTGGTAATGTTCCTAGGTGTTAGGCCTTTAACTGAAGATGAGCATCTTTATCTTAGGTTATGCAAGTTAGGTAAGTTGATCTTGTTCTTTAAGTTAAGTTAGATACATGCTTAAAGTGATTTGAAGAGAGCTATTTTACTCGGTAAACAGGTGTCCAGTGATGCTTTCGTAAACACATACTGTGATTCATTCATCATGAGCATCATGTCATTCCTTATGCATCCATGATATTTATCTTGTGCATCGGCATGCAATAGGTGTACCGGAGGGAGTAACACTGCTGGAATTCGAGGAACCGAGCGAGCAGCAGCAGCCGGCACCAGAGGTTCGGGAGGTGCAGCCTTCAGGAGAAGTGCTAGACGAGGTCGCCGTTGAGTGCCCGGATCACCGTCCTTGCAACTTTGTGAAAGGTAAGCCCCGGAGCATATTAAGCCTCCTAATTTCCGAAATGCAGTTACAGTATTATTATTACATATATTGTTGCATTAAGTTTAGGTATTGGATGCAAACACTTGCTGCATTGGTTACCCAATCCTTGTCCAGATATTGTTACCCTGAATCCTATGTAGCTCAGGCTCGTGTAGTGCTTAGCCCTACTTAAACATGGTCGAAGTCAGGTGATTTCCTGTCACCTATGAGATATAGGAAGATACATGTGGCACGGTTGGCTATATTTGCTATCGTGGAAAAGAACCAGTCTTAATTTGAAATGAAGACCGGACGGAGGCTTGCCGGTTTGTAGTGACTCCATCTATGTTGCATAAGGACTGATTCTTAGAGCCTTTCCTGTTCATGTTGAATGCATGCCTCTCTCTTAGTTGGCCATGTCCGAAGACCGACCGCGAAGCCGAGTAGCTCAACTCAGGCCGGGAGTCGATAAGTATAAAGTATGCCTCGGAAGGGAGCCGTAGGCGTGAGTCCAAGGGTAGGTGATTTAAAAGTCCTGATTGTCCTGGCAGAAGGGTAATCCCTGAGAGCGCTGGCACTGATCGAACCCACGAATTTGGTTCCTGAGTTGTACCAAAGGTAACCCACGGCTACCCTTGCTAAGTATGCCAGGGTGAGAGTTAGGAATACCCCCTCAACTGAGTTGTAATTCGATTCGAGTCGCCGTCTCTCCCAGTTAGTGAGAACTTGACGGGCTTATCTCCAAAGTAGATACACTAAATAACATAATGGTTCAGAAATGATGATATGATGATGACAGCCTTATTATACCTGCTATGGTTAATATTGTTTGCTCCTAATAAGTGAGTGCTCTAGTACATGTGCTAATCTAGTGGACAGGTAAATGATGATAAACTTGATGCTAAGTTTAAACTGGTCACTATATTCATAAGCTCTTTTATGCAACTGTGTCAAGCTAGCCCACCTGAAAAGCCTTGCATGATCCTTGATGTCTTTTATTTCTGGTTTGACGGGTAAGTCTAGCTGAGTACCTTCTCGTACTCAGGGTTTATCTCCCACCTGTTGTAGATGACCAGTTCTACTTTGGTTGCTGCAAGTACTACCTTCTCCCAGCTGGGGATGAAGACTAGACCGTTGGGCGCAGTCTCTACTAGTTCTCGTACTTGATAATGCTTTTGTGGGACATGACTCAGACTTGGCAATGTAATTGAAAACTGTGATGTTTTGTACTAAACTATGTTGCTTCTGCACAGTCAAACTTGGTTTGTAATATTCTATTTAAACTCTGGTGGATGTAATCCGAATACTTATTATGAAATGTTGTAACAGATGATGTGTTGTGTTGAATCACTATGATCTTGGTTTGTATGTCGAGAGTTGGTTGAAATCCTTCGTGATTTCCAGACTACCGGGATTATGGGAGCTTAAGTACAGGAATTTGATCGCTTCGGTGATTGTTTTTGTACTTACGTTCTTATGATTTGGTCGGTTCTGTGACAACTGGCATCAGAGCAAGATTCGACACTAAACATGTCATTTGTTTATTTAAAACAAAAGTATTTGTAAAAAATCCTAAATTAAATACTAAATATTGCCAGTGGTCATATCCCTTATGCCCAAATAAGGACTCTTAGGTGGCTTATTAAAGTACTAACTTGGGGGTTCCTGTTTGTTTCTGTTTCGTCATCCATACGGCGTGCTATTGTATGGATGCCATCCGCTTGGGTGGTAATGTATGGATCAAAATACCTCTACGCTCCGGTAAGTGAGAGTTGTGAGAGCATGACCGTCCAACCGTTGGTCTAGGGGAGAGTAGTTGTGGTTGCTCGCATACTTACATGTTCAATCATGTATCTATGAGAGTACTTAAATGTGGGTATCTCTGACGGGTAGCTGTGATACTAGAGTATATGCATCGGGGGATGTATGTATGAAAGTATTTAGTTTACATGCCTTTTTGGGAAATTATTGGGCTGAAATGAAAATTTTCTGCAGGTACACTAACAACGTATCATTGTAGATCGACTAGCTACCGTATACGAGAGAACGTATGTATGCCACCGTATATTTCGCTAGCCTTTAAATTTTTCTAGGTTTGTGAGGATGTACGGATCGTGCATGCATCATGTTCAAGCATACATGGCATTTCTTGCATTATTCCCTCCCTTTAAAATATGATTGTCCCGACTAATTAAAGTTCATATCCCTTAAATGATTCTCCCCTTACGTTGCAACTTTTTGCTACAGATGGCGCGTACGAAACTCACTGCTCGCAAGTCCGCTGGAGGCAGGGCGCCTCGTCACCAGTTAGCTCCTCGTGAGCCCTGTCCTGAGCCTACTGAGGCAGAAAGGATGAGAGCAGAGCTGGCCCAGGTGATTGCTGAGAGGAATGCGGCTCAGCACCGTTTGGAGCAAGTAACATAGGAATGGGACCAAGAGACCCTTGAGGTTCAGAGGTTGACAGTTGCTCACCGCAACTGTGAACATATGTCGATTCACGTGATGAACCAATGGAATGAAGCCTGGCATGAAGAGAATATGTTGAGAGCACGACAGGTGGAGCTAGAGCAGCAAGTGGCAGTTGCCGAAGAGTACAATGACCCTCTCCATGAGGAGGTTCACCTGTTACACAATCAACTTCACCCTCTCCTGCCACCTGATGATGAGGATGAGATGGGCTCTAGTGTCATCATGGCTAAAGGTGATGATGGCATCGAGGTCAATGGACCTAAGGACATTCCACCTGATGAGGAGGAAGATGAGGAGTTAGAGCCTGCTAGTGATGAAGATGGAGGAGAGATCTTCGACACTGACTCTGAGGACGATGCGTAGTTTAGCTTACTACTTAGCTAATACGCTAGAGCTAGTCTTTTGTTGATCCTCATGCATGAACGAGTAGCTTTGTATCAAGTTAATCGTTGGGATGTAATATCGAACCCTATGTTACCCTTGATGTAAGTTGGAACCTCTATGGCTTCGATGTAACCTATCGAATGTGTTATGCCCCACGTATGTGAGCTTTTGATGAATTTCATCTTTGCGGTCTATGGATCTCGATTGTTGGTTAAATTCATCACATTTATGTGTCAATTGATGTGCTTGATGAGTTGTGTGATTGTGATGAATGATTGTGCCTCTATTGATTATGTAAATGTATTCTCTCCAACGGACTCAGTTTGGCATAATTATACAATTCATCTACAAAAGTTTCCACATCGTTAGTGCTCATTGGCTATACATTTTGCAGATGGCTTATAACCTTTGTCGCGGTCGTAGCATGGGAGATGAGGAACAACCACCTCCTCCACCGCCCACACTAGTTGAGCTAATGCAGATAGTCGTGGAAAGTCAGTGCATGCTAGCTGAGGCTATGCGCCAGATGGCTAACCGTGAGGATCGGCATGTCCACCAGGGACCTGAGCCAAACTAGTACAGCAGCTTTAAGGACTTCATGGACATAAAGCCTCCTATCTTTCGTGAGGTAGAAGAACCATTACAAGCTGATGAATGGTTGAGCATGATAGAGCAAAGGTTTGGATTGCTCTGTTTGACTGAAGGAATGAAGGCTTCGTATGCAGGACACCAGCTCTAAGGCCCTGTAGGCATCTGGTGGACCCATCATAGGACCACCTTCCCTGCTAACATTGAGATAGTTTGGGACCAGTTCTAGGTAGCTTTCAGGGGACACTTTATCCCTCCTGGTCTCATGGCCATTAAGCATACTGAGTTTATGAAGCTAACCCAAGGCAACAATAGTCTTAATGAATACCTCTAGGCATTCAACAACCTAGCGAGGTATGCTCCCGAGTTCATCGATACTGACGCCAAAGGAATAGCTAGCTTCAAGAGGGGACTTTCCCTAAACTGATGAAGTCTATGGGCAACTGCAAGTGTGTCACCTTCAATGAGTTTATCAGTGACACCCTAACTCAGGAGAATAATGACAAGATATATGCTACTTCCAAGAACCGTAAAAGAAACTTTGAGGCTGGTGCTTCTCAGTCTAAGGCTCCAATGGTATCCAAGACCCAGTACCATCCACCCAATGCTAATGTCCGGTACCACCCACCTCAGAAAAAGAATCAAGCTAAAACTAGTTTCCACAAAGGGTACACAATTTCCTTGCCAAAGAATACCTCTAGGCAGGGCAGCTCCAATGCCCCACCAGCCAACAGGCCATGCTGGAACTATAACCAGCTGGGTCATTGGGCAAATAAGTGTCCCTATCCTCCGAAGAATGCTCAAGGAAACGTCCATCAGGGGCGTGTTCACTACACGACTGTGGAGGAAATTCCTGCTGGAGAAGTGGTCACCACTGGTAAGTTTCTTGTTAATGATCACCCTGCAGTAGTGCTCTTTGATTCGGGTGCTTCACACTCCTTTGTGAGTTCTACTTTTGCATCTGAGAATAATATGAATGTGATTACAATTGTCAAGGGTGGTTATTGTATTAGTGCTGCTAGAAATAATATCCTGACTAACCAAGTAGTTAAAGATGTAAAGATTGAGATTAGGGATTGAGAGTTCCTTACGGATCTTGTAGTTCTACTGGGGGTAGGAATCGATGTAATTCTAGGAATGAAGTGGATGAGCGGGAATGGAGTGTTGATCGACACATCAACCTGTGTGGCAATGTTGAGGGATCCTATGGATAAGAAGGGTTTTCTAGTGCAGTTACCTCGTGATATCTCTATCCACAAATACAGTCAATGCCACCCTAGCCAAAGCCATTGAGGATCTACCGGTTGTCTGTGAGTTTCCAGATGTCTTCCCTGATGACTTGCCTGGATTACCTCCGGACCGTGATGTAGAATTCAAGATAGAACTCATTCCGGGTATGGCTCCTATTTCTCGAAGGCCCTATAGAATGCCGCCCAATGAGTTGGCTGAGCTAAAGAGTCAGTTGAATGAGCTATTGAAGAAAGGTTTGATTCGGCCTAGTTCTTCTCCTTGGGGTTGTCTGGCTATATTTGTGAAGAAGAAGGACGAATCTTTGCGCATGTGCGTGGATTATCGCCCCCTAAATGCTGTTACTATCAAGAACAAATACCCTCTTCCTCGCATCGATATTCTGTTTGATCAGCTCTCCAAAGCTAAGGTATTCTCCAAGATCGATTTGAGGTCTGGCTACCATCAGATCAAAATCCATCCTAAAGATATACCTAAGACAGCTTTCTCTACTCGTTATGGCTTGTTCGAATACCTCGTCATGTCCTTTGGGTTGGCCAATGCTCCGGCACACTTTATGTACCTAATGAATTCTGTATTCATGCCAGAATTGGACAAGTTTGTCGTTGTGTTCATTGATGATATCCTTGTATATTCTCGGAATGAAGAAGAGCATGCTGAACATCTGAGAATTGTTTTAACTTGGTTACGTGACAACCAGCTTTATGCTAAGTTCAGCAAGTGCGAATTCTGGTTGAACAAGATACCTTTTCTAGGTCATGTGTTATCTGGTGATGGAATTTCGGTTGACCCTACTAAGGTGCAAGAAGTCCTTGAGTGGAAGGCACCTACTACGGTCACAGAAGTCCGAAGTTTCCTAGGTTTGGCTGGCTACTATCGTCGCTTTATCCCGGATTTCTCAAAAATCGCCAAGCCCATGACTCGACTACTTCAAAAAGATGAGAAGTTTGTGTGGACTCTGAAGTGTGAAGAGGCTTTCCACACTTTGTGGACCTTACTAACCTCTGCTCCTATATTGGCACAACCTGACATCGAAAAGCCTTTTGATGTCTACTGTGATGCATGTGGCACCGGTTTGGGGTGTGTTCTTATGCAGGAGGGCCGGGTCATTGCATATGCTTCACGCTAGCTTCGAAAGCATGAAGTCAACTATCCTACCCATGACTTAGAGCTAGCCACAGTTGTTCATGCCCTGAAGATTTGGAGACATTACTTGCAGGGTAATGTGTGCAACATCTATACTGACCATAAAAGCCTCAAGTACATCTTTACTCAACCTGAGTTGAACATGCGTCAACGACGATGGTTAGAATTAATCAAAGACTACAACCTTCAAGTGCACTACCATCCTGGTAAGGCAAATGTGGTTGCTGATGCCTTAAGCAGAAAGGCCCATTGCAATTCCTTAGTTACTGAAGACTTTCATCTGGCACACCTCCTTCATCCTGTAATACTCCACAATATCACTATGGATTGCTCTCTTAGAAGTCGAATTATCGAACTCCAGAAGACTGATGTGGGTGTGTTTCACATCAAGCGAAAGATGAAAGAGAAAGAGACCAAGCACTTTAGGGTCGATGACAAAGGAATTCTCTGGTTTAATGATAGGCTTGTGGTACCCAAAGACAAAGAACTTAGAAATCAAATTATGGCTGAAGCCCATTCTTCTAAATTGTCCATCCATCCTGGTAGCAGTAAAATGTATCAAGATCTCAAGCTATATTATTGGTGGACCAAGATGAAGAAAGAAATCACAGCCTACGTGGCAAGGTGCGATAACTGTTGCAGAGTCAAGGCTATTCACATAAGACCCAGATTATTGCAGCCACTCTCTATTCTTGGCTGGAAGTGGGAAGAAATTAGCATGGATTTCATTGTTGGATTACCCACTACCAGAAAGGGTTGTGATTCCATCTGGGTTATCGTAGATCGTCTAACTAAATCCGCTCACTTTATTCCGATCAAGTCTACCTATCATCCTCACAATTATGCTGAGATTTATATTCAACAAGTGGTACGTCTCCATGGTGTCCCCAAATCCATTGTTTCTGATAGAGGACCGCAATTCATGGCTCGCTTTTGGGAGTGCTTACATCAGAATCTTGGCACTCATTTAATCCGCAGTTTTGCTTATCATCCGCAAACATCAGGGCAGATTGAGCGTGTTAATCAAATTCTTGAAGACATGCTTAGGGCTTGTCTTATCTCTTGCAAAGGCTCTTGGGAGGACTGGTTACCTCTCACTGAATTCTCTTATAACAACAGTTATCAAGAGAGTATCAAAATGGCTCCTTTTGAAGCTCTTTATGGCCGCAAGTGTAGAACTCCTTTGAACTGGGTGGAACCTGGGGAAAGAAGATTCTATGGTATTGACTTTGTAAAAGAAGCCGAAGAGCAAGTCCGAACTATACAGAAGAATATGACTGCCGCTCAGGCTAGACAAAAGAGCTATGCTGACAAGAGAAGAAAACCTATTGAGTTTGAAGTAGGTGATCACGTTTATCTGAAGGTATCCCCTATGAAAGGAGTAAAACGTTTTGGAATCAAAAGGAAGCTTGAGCCTCGATATGTTGGACCTTACCGCATTATCGAGAAAAGTGGAAGAGTAGCATATAAGCTCGATCTACCATGTGAGATGGGAGCTATATTCCCGGTATTCCATGTGCCCAGCTGAAGAAGTGTCTTCGTATTCCCAAGGAAAGAATAGGAACAAGAAAAGTCAACTTGAAATCTGATCTTTCTTATGAGGAGAAGCTTGTGCAAGTTCTGGATACTCAAGAAAGAGTGACTCGTACACGAGTAGTTAAGTTATACAAGGTAGTTTGGAGTAATCATAGTGAACAGGATGCAACCTGGGAGCGGGAAGATTATTTCAAGGAAAACTATCCAGCTTTCTATACTGATTGGTATGCTTTCCAAATCTTGGGACGAGATTTTTCTAAGGGGGGAGGGCTGTAACACCCTAGGTGTTTGGCTTCCACTAAATTGCATGTCATTTCATAAACATATGCATCATCTATGTCATCATGCCATTATCATTGAAACATACCTATGCAACATTCGCATAGTCTGTTTGTTTCGTACTTTATTGCTTATGAATGGTGGTAGTGCAACATATGAATGCAACATGAATTTCTCATACCTTGAAACATGGCAACATGGTAGTAATGTGACAAGTATAGGATAACAACAAAGTCATGCAACATGTGAAACATTGCATTGCAACATATGAGTGAATTGCTTGTTTTAGTTGCTTTATCACATGTGATCATTAGAAGTTGGTATAACAATTTTGTAAAGTGGTTGATTATGGTCTATTACACCTTAACTACACTTAGGTTACTTGTTGGGACATTGTTCATGTAGATCAAAATGACCAAAATGCCCTCAAGTGAAGGTTTGACTTTTAACAACCCTTGGAGTGTCACTGTTTGACTGATTCTAAAGACCAACTTAGAGACCTTGCATGGCTGTGTAATCTTTACCAAAGTTGTAGCTAATTTGTTAAGGAACAAAAGTGATTTTATGATCATTTCATGAAAATGGTTAGAACAAGCTCAAACATGGCCCACAAGTCAGAATTTCATGCTGATTTCATACTTAGAAATTTTCTAAGTCCTTAAGTGTTTTGCAGTTTCGTGTACCCAACTTTTTCACCTTGTATCTCCCTAACAGAGCCAAACCAGCTCGAGCTCCAATAACAAGAGTTGTAGTTCACATATAGATGATCAACTTTGTTAACTATGGCATAGTCTAGATTGTCTCGGATTAGGAGCTAATCACCATCAAACCTGCTCTGTCAGTCATCGTCGGTGATCACTGAATCGCGATTTTTCAGAAAATGATCAGTGTCGCCATGGCCCACCGGCTCAGGCGACGCTCGCCGCGTGGCGTTCATGCACTGCCGAGGTGACCACGTCATGCGTCCGCGCTCCAGAAGAGGGCCAGCTCCTGCCCGAACGCGCTCACCGCTCCATTTCCCTCTCTTGCCTTCTCCGTGCGCAGCGCTGTGTCCGCAGCAGCTTCGCCATTGCTGACCACGTGTCGCCGTCGTCGTGCGTGCTCACCACCGTGAAAACGAGTTGCCCAGTCCGTCAGTAGCCTCGCCATGGTCTTCTCTACCTTCTCCACCTCACCGTCGGTCCAATCGAGTCTTGGTAAGGACGAACGCGTCGTTTTCTTCCACCGCCGCCGTGGCTGTTCTCGCCGGAGATGGCGCTCCACGCGGCCAGCTGTCCTCGCACCCTTGCCATCCCTCCTCTGTCTCGCACTAGGTCATAGGAGCACTGCTGAAGCTCATAGGGTCTCACATTCGAGACGTAGCGCCGTCATCTCACCGGAGCCGGCCATGCCACGGCCGTGTGCCGCCGTGCTCGTCGCCAACCCCGGTAGCCACGCCAAAAGCATCAATCAAGGACACTGCTAGATGCGTGCTGATGTAGTGAACACCGTAGCACCGTCGGGTTCATCGGAGGAGTCACCGGCGATGAGCTTCGCTGCCGCCCTGCTCTCCTCCCCTGCCTGTCTCTCTGTCACGTGGGTCACGTGTGCGAGCCGCTGAGGCTCAGGTGGGAGCCTAGCTGGGCTGCACCATTGCTGGGCCGCTTGCACACGCGTCATGGGCCGCCGTTCCTTCGGGCCGTCCCAACAGTGGCTGAGATTTGTTTTCTTGTTTGTTTTGTTTTATTTATTTCACAGATTTGTATAGATATTCAAAAATATGTATCTCCTAGTTGATAGATCCAAATGATGTGGTTCTAATTTTGTTGAGTTCTTGATAAGGTCTAGTTTCTATTAAAAATACAATCCAGGCCATGTTTTGTTATGAAAATAGGAGTTTCTATTTATCTCTTTTAATCATGCAAGAAATAGGGGTAATTATATCTTTTTCTAGGTAGCTCCAAATGGCATGAAATTTTTGTGGTGTACTGTTCATATCATGAGTAGCTTGTAGTTAAATTTTCATAAATTTTGGACACTGTATATAGGAGATAGAAAATTATCTTATTTGCATGGATGGATCTTGTGTGAATTTTCATAATTTTTCTATAGATCCAGTAAAGGTAAAATTTGGTGAGTGCTATTCTTATGCTAGAATGATGCTAGAAAAAATAAGAAATCTGTTGCTTGACACTTTTCAATAGGGTTTCCTAATTATGCTAAAAATGGACATGCCACTTGTTATTTTGGATACAGCAAGTTCTGCTTGCTCAATGGCTTTGAAATTTTTATGGTAGTCTATGTGAAGCATGAGATAGCTACTGTAATTTTTGTAGATTTTTATGAATAGTTTGACTATATATTGCTTTAATCACCTAATTAACCAAATAAATTTAAAAAGGATATTAAATAATTTATTTAGAAGTTGACACTATACTTTCTAGTGTTTCTCTGGTATGCAAAACATGTTGGTCAACTTGGTTTGGTCAAATTATGCTTTTGCATCATCATTAAATAATTAAGTTAGTAACCCTGTCATTTCTGGACAGATTCTAGGTTTACTGGAATTCGATTTGGTTAACGTAAGTATCATGCTGTGATGTTTACAATTGTTTTGTAGAGAATTTCATAAGCTTTCCAGAATGTCCTCATGCAAGTCATTTGAAATTGTAGAACCCTAGTTGTGATTGAATTAAGGGACTACTTGTGTGCATATGAAACTTTAAATGTTGATTTATGTATGCCTTTACTATTTCTATGTTTGTGGTAATGTTCCTAGGTGTTAGGCCTTTTACTGAAGATGAGCATCTTTATCTTAGGTTATGCAAGTTAGGTAAGTTGATCTTGTTCTTTAAGTTAAGTTAGATACATGCTTAAAGTGATTTGAATAGAGCTATTTTACTCGGTAAACGGGTGTCCAGTGATGCTTTCGTAAACACTTACTTTGATTCATTCATCATGAGCATCATGTCATTCCTTATGCATCCATGATATTTATCTTGTGCATCGGCATGCAATAGGTGTACTAGAGGGAGTAACACTGCTGAAATTCGAGGAACCGAGCGAGCAGCAGCAGCCGGCACCGGAGGTTCAGGAGGTGCAGCCTTCAGGAGAAGTGCCAGACGAGGTCACCATTGAGTGCCCATATCACCGTCCTTACAACTTTGTGAAAGGCAAGCCCTAGAGCATATTAAGCCTCCTAATTTCTGAAATGCAGTTATAGTATTATTATTACATATATTGTTGCATTAAGTTTAGGTATTGGATGCAAACACTTGCTGCATTGGTTACCCAATCCTTGTCCAGATATTGTTACCCTGAATCCTATGTAGCTCAGGCTCATGTAGTGCTTAGCCCTGCTTAAACATGGTAGAAGTCAGGTGATTTCCTGTCACCTGCGAGATATAGGAAGATACATGTGGCACGGTTGGCTATATTTGCTATCGTGGAAAAGAACCAGTCTTAATTTGAAATGAAGACCGGACGGAGGCTTGCTGGTTTGTAGTGACTCCGTCTGTGTCGCTTAAGGACTGATTCTTGGAGCCTTTCCTATTCATGTTGAACGCATGCCTCTCTCTTAGTTGGCCATGTCCGAAGACCGACCGTGAAGCCGAGTAGCTCAACTCAGGCCGGGAGTCGATAAGTATAAAGTACGCCTCGGAAGGGAGCCATAGGCGTGAGTCCAAGGGCAGGTGATTTAAAAGTCCTGATCGTCCTGGTAGAAGGGTAATCCCTGAGAGCGCTGGCACTGATCGAACCCACGAATTTGGTTCCTGAGTTGTACCAAAGGTAAGCCACGGCTACCCTTGCTAAATATGCCAGGGTGAGAGTTAGGAATACCCCCTCAGCTGAGTTGTAATTCGATTCGAGTCGCCGTCTCTCCCGGTTAGTGAGAACTTGACGGGCTTATCTCCAAAGTAGATACACTAAATAACATAATGGTTCAGAAATGATGATATGATGATGACAGCCTTATTATACCTGCTATGGTTAATATTGTTTGCTCCTAATAAGTGAGTGCTCTAGTACAGGTGCTAATCTAGTGGACAGGTAAATGATGATAAACTTGATGCTAAGTTTAAACTGGTCACTATATTCATAAGCTCTTTTATGCAACTGTGTCAAGCTAGCCCACCTGAAAAGCCTTGCATGATCCTTGATGTCTTTTATTTCTAGTTTGACGGGTAAGTCTAGCTGAGTACCTTCTTGTACTCAGGGTTTATCTCTCACCTGTTGTAGATGACCAGTTCTACTTTGGTTGCTGCAAGTACTGCCTTCTCCCAGCTAGGGATGAAGACTAGACCGTTGGGCACGGTCTCTACTAGTTCTCGTACCTGATAATGCTTTTGTGGGACATGACTCAGACTTGGCAATGTAATTGAAAACTATGATGTTTTGTACTAAACTATGTTGCTTCCGCACACTCAAACTTGGTTTGTAATATTCTATTTAAACTCTGGTGGATGTAATCCGAATACTTATTATGAAATGTTGTAATAGATGATGTGTTGTGTTGAATCACTACGATCTTGGTTTGTATGTCGAGAGTTGGTTGAAATCCTTCATGATTTCCGAACTACCGGGATTATGGGAGCTTAAGTATAGGAATTTGATTGCTTTGGTGATTATTTTTGTACTTACGTTCTTATGATTTGGTCGGTTCTGTTACATTCTCTTAATAATAAAGGTCGTATTTTTAGACTTAATTGGATTAAGGATGAAAGTTCAGAATCAGCTATTTTCAAATCGGCTCTTTAGCCAAAATAAGAAGTATAATGAGACAACAAATAATGTAGCTGTCATTGATTCTACATAAGATATATGATACACGAATTACAAATCTAGAACATCCTAGATTGCTTTTAGTACTTCTAGTCGGATAACATCAACTTCTGTGATCTGTTGCTTATCTCCTTCGGCTGACCTAGGAATGTTCTCGAGGCTACTTTGGATGGCCCTGCCTTCTCTGACTTTGGCCAGCTGTTCCTATTTCTTTTGTTTGATGGCATCGGGTATTTGAGCCAGGGTGGACTAATGACGATCAATGGCAGCCTTCATGTTTTCTAGCTCCTTCTAAAATTTTGCACATCTGGCTTCTAGTTGAGACAATTCTAAGCCAATACTGAGAGTGGAATTCTTCAAATGATCAATCAACTATGTTAGCTCTTTAGCATCTTGCCTGTTAGAGTTCCCCTTGGCCAATAGAGTTTCACGATCAAACAGATTCCTCTAAGCCTATTTCACCTTTAGGACTTGATCTTCAAAGATAGATAAAGGAGACAAGACTCTAGAGAGAGCTGGGGATAGATTACCCTTAATGGCCAAGGAAACTCTATGTATTGGATCAGTGCCTTGGACCAAATTGGCTATATTCTTTTCAAACATTGGCAGAACATCTCTTAGCTAATTTTTGGTCTCTTCTGGCAAAGTTTCCTTGGAGGAGGTGGCTGACGAACTGATTTCATCTTCATCAAGATACTCCTCAAGATTGAAAGAGTAACTCAGGGCTGGAAGATTGAGTGCCTGTGTATAAGAAAATTTTAATTAGGAGGTTTAAATCAGTTTATAACAAATGGATGGCAAAGAGGATACAATACCTTCTCTATAGTAGCCTCTATCTGAAAAGAAGGAACAACTGATGATGCACCAATAGCATCTAGTTGAATCAGCTCTAAGCTTTAAACATTGGTATCTGCAATGTCAAGGAAAAAATTTAGTTCATAATTATTGCAGAAGAATAAAAGGGACATATAACTTCCTTACCATCAGTTGCATGCTGAGCTGGGGAATCAATAGTCTGAGTGTCGACGATAATAGGATCACCTTCGACGTTGACAGGATCATTAAGTGGACTATTAGGCTCCTGCTCTAGCATGGGTGTTTCCTCAAGAAGTATCTGGCATGGTAAGAAGCCAGGTGAAGGATGGAAACTGAGTAGATCAAAAAGTTAAAGAAAATGCTCTGACAAGCATCAAGGATAAAACTCACATTTTCTGCTATTATGGAAGCATCAATTATTTCAACCAAAATCGGCTCCTTTTGAGGATTAGCCGATGGGGTTTAGTTGGTGCTAAGTCAAACACCTAGGATAGCAGTCCTGCACCTAGAGTAGGCTAGGACGCAATGCTCGATAACTATGAAGGAATGGGGTCAGCAATTGAATATCATTGTGGGAAGGAAATGAATTGTTTACCTAAGCAGCTGATGGTCTCGTTCTATGGAGCCTCTTCCCAGTAGTGTTTTTCTGAGTTGCCCCTTGAACCGTCTTGCGCTTGGGAGATTGATAAGTCACAATCATGGGAGCAGCATGAGTCTTCATCAATTTCTTCAATGAAGGTGTGGCCAACCCTATTCTTGAATCCAGGCATGGTAGCCGATATTCTATGGAACGCCCCTTCCTATCCAAGCTCGGAGGATCAAATTCAATGTCCTAAGAAGGGTTGGTTAGAGTAGTTGGTGAAAGGATTCATCGAATAATTTTTCTTAAAAAGAAATGGCAGTTACCTCTCCATCAGAAGCAAATTCCCCATCCAAGGATATACACAAAGGATGGACCAACCTACAGAAAAGATGAGAGTGCCATTCTTACCACCAAGAGTCGAAGAGAGTGGAAGAGGATCTAACTCTGATCTAGTCATGCACACAAAGGGAAGGAAGATCCAATCCCAATTGAAAAACTCTGGAGGCCTCCATCACCTCACTGATGTCTTCTCTTGGCTTCAATATGTTTTTGAAGAACAATTGAGGGGGGAGCTAGCCAAAGCCAAACTGATGGGCTATGAAAGATGGATTGTAGAACTCATAAGTTGGGAGGCTTCCTAGAAGGAAGGAGCCTATGGCCATTTTTCCACGACCATGATGAAATTTGGCTGGAAGGACGTAGGGCTTGATAAAGGAATTAAAGATTGCAGCCGCCATCTCATCCAAGAAGCCTGATTCAAATCGGAATTTGAATGGAAAGATCAACTCATTGTTTTCATCCTCATCATATGGCAGCCAAGTTAGGATGTCTGCATCAAACCCTCTATAAAACTTTTTGAAGAGATGGCCAATGTCAATATCGATTGTTATGGCCGATGCAGCCTAGCCATAGCTTGTACATTGACAGGTTCTTCCTTCTTCGCCTCTGTATTCCTCATCAAAGTTGGAGGAAGGGAAACTCAGGTTTCTAAGATCAAGCCTTACAATCTTATGCATGTACAAGTTAAGTCATAGTTGTATCAACCACCAAGGGCCACTTATAGCATGCACTTGTTCATTCTTTAGTAATTGGGTAGATACCTGATACATCATATGATAAGCGGCTCCTAACAGATACTTTTCAAGAGGGATATCCTTGCCTACTACTAGATGCTCATCCATGAGTTTATGATTGTAAGTCAGGCCACAAGATGACCCATAGAAGATGAATCTCTTAAGCCACATGTTCAGAAAGGCTACATACTCCCTTTCACTAACATTTGATTCATCTCCAATATGGTTCAGAATATAACTGGCCCATCTTGTGTAGTCTGATATCTTGGCTAATTTCTTGGATCCAGCACCCAAGTACTCATAAGGCTACATTGATCTAGTAATTCTAAGGCCGATCAACATGTAAACATCGGCCAGAGTAATGGTCATTGGACCATGACCAAATACAAAGGTATTAAGGGCATTGGACCAGAAATAAGATGCGGAAATCAAGAGTGAATCATTCCTCTCCATCCTAGACAATGAGAGTGTCAAGCATTAATTCAAATCATAAAGCTCCCATTCTCCACCCTTTTTCTCAGACACCCTACGAAACTAATTTCTCCATCCCTTAGGCATTTTGGGCCAATTTCTGAAGGGAGTTTTGGTATTCCAAGAGGACAAATCCACTACAGACTGTTTGAAGGGGATTTGGTTGGTTTCTTGACAGATGAAATAAGATGGATTAGGATCACCCATAGGCCCAAGAAAATAAACATTGGAAGTAATAGCTGATGGAATCAAGATTTCGTTCCTCATTTCCTAGAAATCAGATAAAATAAATTTGAGGACAAAGGAAATACAGGGTAGCAACCGACATTTTGAGAATGGGAATTTGAAAGCATACCTTGGGGATGTGAATCTAAGGATGACCGCTTGAATAAGAGCTTGATGGGGTGGAAGATTTGCTAGGGTTGAAGCTTTGGCGATGGCAGCGTTAGTTATTGAGATTTGCTCAAGAAAGAAGGGGAAAGCAAATAGGACAAGTGAGTCAGAAAAGATACTATTGGGATATTATATAAGACTTGGCCTGGGAAGTCAGGAGCCACACGTATATCTTGGAGCAAAACGGTTGTGGCGTGGTAAACAGATAAATAGGAATTTTAGAATAAAATCACTTTTATCCCAAAATTGGGGGGCATGTGTTTACACCAAAATTGGAGAGAAAAACGTGGGAACTCGAAGCTTCCAAAATTGTGTCGATCAAGGAATCGATTGCATAAGGATCGATATCAGCTGATTCAGATACGACTCTAGAATTGGATCTCTTTGGATGACGTCAGTGGATAGCGATGATGAGCTACAGTTGGCGCCAAGAAATTACATATCGGACTCTACAAAAAGAGAAAGATTAGGGTCCAAGTTATCTTAAATTAGGAATGTTTTCTTCTATACCAAAGATTGTAATAAGTCGTGCTCGAGTAGGATTCATGTTTAGGCTCCGGGTATAAATATTAGACCCCGGCTATTGTAAGAACACACAATCAATCAAATACAAGTTACTTACATTTTTGGCTCTGGCCACCCCTTAGGAGTAGGAGTAGAGTAGATCTTGGTGAGTTCTTTAGCGAGTAGAGCTGCATTGGTTTGGCCGACCTCTGGCTTGTCTATAAGTACCATCATGGATTATACTTCTGTTCGTATGGCTGTATCGATTCGGTCGATCTCCACTGTGACTCTGGTATAAGCTAGTTATTAACTCTTGTTTAGTTCAAGTATGGCTGCATCGATCCGATCGACATTCACTGCTCAAACTAGATTAAGGTCAAGTTATCGGCTCTATCTAAGGGTGGCATCCTTCGGATAGATTCATTAAGTTACCGATATTGCTTATTGCTTTCATTATTTATTTAATTACAGCAATATCACTTCGCCCAATTGGGATTGATCTAGATCGGCCTTATATCTTGTTTAACCCATCCTTTATTAATCTAAATTAATCTAATCTACACTTTAAACGATGAGTTACGTTTTATTGGTTGTTTTATGTCAATCTTGATCGTGCATAGTGTGCGGTTAAGGCATGTCTAGTCTTGAATAGATCTATTGGCTAACGAGAACCATTCCATGGCTCGTTATCATGGCCTGTGTGATTCTGCCTCACACTCCACTATTAGCACCATGGAGTGGGGATTGTTATTTGGTAGATCTAGTCCTAATAGGGCATGACTTTAATTGTGCGCTATGCCTAAATCGACTGTTTTAGCCGATATCGAGTGTTTTCACATATGTAGTTCACATCACGAGACCGTTGAAGTAAAGATAGGTTGAAAGATGTGTTAGCCCCATGATCTTATTATTGTATTATGGCCTGCATGATTCTGCCTCATGCCCCACTGATATTAGTAATTAGTTAGGGTCGGCGAATTTATCATTATTTCTATGGCCTGCATGATTCTGCCTCATGCCCCACTGGTCATAACGATAGATGAGATCTAATATGTTCATTAGATTTATCTCTATTAAATGGTTAAATGATGATGAGTTGCTTTCTTTTATATAAAAAGGGTTTCGATTACGTGCAGTCATTGGCTTAACATAAACTGATTATTGTTGACATCCTATTGCCATTGACCAGTATTTGTCTAAATAACGATATTCATTCTGAATTATAACCGATTTTCCTTCCATAATTCCATGAGTTTTAACTGATTTATTCTTATGAGTATGTTGGAATCGACTATTTAGTCGATCTCCTTCCACATCGGCTCTCAGAGCCACACATTCGGGACTGTCTGGCAACACCGGCATGTTCCGCCTTAAATTACTAATTAGCTTTCTCTCCTTGTCAATTGTAGGGTCAAATTGACTAGCACATCTCGGGAGGAGTGCGTAGGATCGATAATCCATGCGTTGAAGCTAGGTGGATCTCCAGCTCCATCGAGCGGACCCTTCCGGCTTGCTCGTGTGCCCTCGACACGGGATGAAATTTTGTGCCGACACTATGTTTCTATTTATTGTGTTCCTAGTTTGCTCTAGTTATATGCTTGATGCAATCATGATTGATAATGAATTTATGCATATGTTCGCAAAGCGCTTAGCTTAATACTCGAGTGGGTTAAGTGGTCAACAATATGTAAGCGTGGTGCTTAAATATTGTTTACCTATGGATGCACTCTACACTCTAGGTCATGTGATAGATCACGGATGTGACACTCCTATTGAGTCCTTTGTAGTCCACTCCCTGTTTGTAGAACAAGTAGAATGTGGTTGTGAAGGGAGACAAGCTCAGTTCTTGATCTTCCTTAGTAATGTTCCTTATGCATGCATACAAAGTTAATTATGCTATAGATGAAAGTGTATATACTAGAGTGTACAAAAGACTTAGTAAATAAGGAATGACTTATGAATCTTTTGCTCTTAATTAATCTCCTACCTAGCCATACTATATTTATGAGTTTCTATTTCTATCTCTAGAATACTACCAATGCCCCACACTTATCATACATTTATTACTTGACTTACCCCTGCTATGGCATGAGAGTGATGATTTTATCATAAGTATGTATATTTGTCAATGTTTCTAGTGACCCCATCACTCCTCCCTATGGATAAAATATAAATAACCATACCTGGCATACTGCCGGGTGAAATGCTACAATGGTATATTATCTATGCGTTTGCGGATACTTAATATATATAGATTTTCAAGTGTTTTCAATAATTACCAATAATGCATTTCTAGCATCATTGCTAGGGATGTCAACTTAGAAAAGAGTGGTGCTAAGAAATGTCAACAGACACCAATAGAGAAGATGGTTTCCAAACAAGGACGGAGCGATGATCGACTCCAACCCCATAAACAAGGTATGCATTCAATTAAAGAAGTTGACATGCGTGTAGCTAAGATGGATCTACTTGTAAAGCAAGTAGAACATTATGAGAAGATGAGTGCTCAAGAGACACTCAAAGCCATGGATTCCCCCTTGACTTGCAAAGTCTATGAAGATGTTGGACATTCAAGAAATGCCTGTCCTAAAATCTAGGAGGATCTCAACTTTGTCAACAATGACAATGGGTTTCATCCACAACAACATGAAGCATGGAATCAGTGCTCCAACAACCAAGGAGGTAACAACTATTACTCTTCTTAATGTCTGAGTAATCAAGGTAATTGTTATGCTTTCCTTAAAGATCTTGTTTATAGCAATGGTAGACTGACTGATAGCATTAACAAAAAGTTGCATGCTCATGACAAGATGTTTGAAAATATAAATTCTAAATTGGATGAGTTTTGTTCTGCCTTAAATAATCAACTTAGTTTTAATAAGATGAAAGAAACCCAATTAGCATACATAGCAGTAGCCATACCATCCTATGAAAAAGATAGAATTCCTGGCAAACCTAAAAAAACCATGGAGACAACCAACCTTGTCACATCACGGTATGGTTATGCTTTAAGTTCTTAGGGTTCCTACTTAGTAGATTCCCCTTTTAACATTAAGAAAGGTGATCCTAGAACTCCCATGATTACCTACTCCATAGGAACCCACACTTTTCATAATGCCATTTGTGATCTAGGATCTAGTGTCAACATTATGTCTAAGGAAACTTATGATAGATTATTCTACACTACCTTAGCTCCAACCTCAGTTTACCTATAGCTAGCTGATTAATCTACCCGTTATGTCAAGGGAGTAGCCACTGACTTGTTAGTCAAAGTAAGGAGTGCTTATGTTTCTATAGATTTTATGATCTTAGACATGGGAACGACAATGATACACCTTTAATCCTTGGTCATCCTTTCCATAATAGTGCAAATGCTTGCGTATATGTGACTTCTAGGTAAATCCAATTCCACTTTGCTGGAAGAAAAAGAAATATTTGGTTTTGTCTCTAGATAACCTCTCTTTGATGAGAAACAAGAAAAAAGAAGCATCCAACGAAGAAAATCAAGATGAAGAAACCAAAGCCAATAGAAGAACCGAAGAAGCTTGTGAAGAAGAAGAGCAAAAAGAGATGGCATAAAAAGAAAGATCTGTCCTGTCACACACGATTTTATGGACAAAATCGAATGCACAACATATGTAAGCTAGGATCAATTATTCATACATATGTCAACTTCACTACAGTATCAAAATCAGAGTAGCTCACATAACAAAACATTATTACAAAATGACCCGTGGGTCAAAATGAAAATTCTCATAAACTACCAATGGAAATGGACACCATCTTCATAGGAAGGTTGACCGGGGGTAGCACCAGCCTAGTACACATCATCGAGGTTGAAGGCACCGTCTTCCATGTACTCCTCCTTAATGTCTCCAGCGTCTTAGTGGGGTAGCAAGGGGGACAAAGAGGAAGGGTGAGTACATCAAAATGTACTCTGCAAGTGTAGGAAAAGTATGACATGAGGCTTAAAGCAAGGATAGCCTAACTTGCTTTGACCAGCACCTAAGCGACACACCTATTACCTTAATTTCCTTAGCACCTAATTACTAAGTGAAATTCTTCCTTCTCCTCAAAGGACCAAACCAACAATTGGATCCCATCCAAGTCAACCACGAGAACCACCCATTCCCTTACCAAGGGAACCACCCATCTGAAACCAGAGCCATCTAATCAAGAAGAAGTCTAGGCCGCTCTTGACCATGAGCATGGCTAATATACCAGTTTTACACTTCATAGAGGTTACACATATTTACCCACAAGTCATGTTTTCCCAATCACGCTCCACAATACCTAGGTGCTTAGAGAGAAGGGAGGAGGGCCGAGAGGGCGGGAGAGATGGATTTTAGCCTTTTTCTTTTTTTTTGTAAAATCATTTTAAGCTCAAATTCAATTCTTTTTCAAACCAAACTTGTTTTCAAATCATTTCTAGGTTTGGGAAATCAAAACTAGCTTTTTGGGTTAAAATTTTGGAACTTTACTTTTAGAGAAACTTTTAAATTCTTTATTTATTTCATAAATGGAGCCAAAATCGATTCGAACCTAAACGAATTTTATTAAATTATTTTTCACATAATAAAAATTTATGCAAAAGCATGAATGCATCAAATAATTCAAATAAATTATAAAAGTTTTTAGAAAATCGCATTTTGCACTATTTTAAATTATCAACAATCTAACTAAATCTTAGATTTTTTTAGAAAATCTCTTCAAAAAAGATTTTTTTAGAAAATTCTCAAAATCATTTATTTTATTTAGAGTTTTCTATTCACAACCCAAAACGGAACTTTTGGGGTGTGATAAATTACCCCCCTTTAACAAGAATCTCGTCCCGTGATTCGTTAAAGCTAAAGTCATTACAAAAGAAACAAATCACACAAGTTCATAATAACAAACCAATCAACCTAGTTAAAGCACACTAACATGATAGGGTCCTTAGGCAAACACACTAGCACTCAACCTTATCATCATTACTATTGTTAAAAGTGCTCAAGGTAAAAACCTACTTATGAAAAGGCTTAGGGATAGAATGACCTTGAAATCTTGGTCTTCTTTTAGTGTGATGGTTCTTCTTGCTTGACATAGAATCTTCCTCTTCCATAAGACTCATTGTAGAATCATCATCTTCTTTGTTGATTCTTGGAGAACGAAGGGTTGTGATGAAAAGTTTTGTTTTGAAACAAAGCATCCAGGGAGAAGGTCAAGTTGAGAGTAAGAAGAAGGCTAAGATGAGAATTGCAGAGAATAAGAAAAGGCCAAGATGAGAATAGACTTTGTTTTTACTAAAATAGTATTAAAAGACAGCCATTTCTACCTAGGCTAATGTCGTACGGTCAACCTAGCTCTGATACCATTCTATCACACCCGATTTTAAGGACAAAATCGAATGCACAACATATGTATGCCATGATCAATTATTCATACATATGTCGACTTCATTATAGTATCAAAATTAGAGTTTCTTACATAACAAAACATTATTACAAAATGACCCGTGGGTCTAAAAGAAAAATCTCATAAACTTCCAGTGCAAATGGACACCATCTTCATAGAATGGTTGACCGGGGGCAGCACCAGCCTAGTACACGTCATCAGGGTTGAAGGCACCGTCTTCCACGTACTCCTCCTCGCCATCTCTAGCGTCTAGGTGGGGTAGTAGGGGGGACAAAGAGGAAGGGTGAGTACATCAAAATGTACTCTGCAAGTGTAGGAAAAGTATGACATGAGGCTTAAAGGAAGGGTAGGCTAACTTGCTTTGGCCAGCACCTAAGTGACACACCTATTACCTTAATTTCCTTAGCACCTAATTACTAAGTGAAATTCTTCCTTCTCCTCAGAGGACCAAACCAACAATTGGATCCCATCCACGTCAACCACGAGAACCACCCATTCCCTTACCAAGGGAACTAGCCATCTAAAACCATAGCCATCTAATCGAGAAGAAGTCTAGGCCGCTATTGACCATGAGCATAACTGATATACCAGTTTGGCACTCTGTAGAGGTTACACATCTTTACCCACAAGTCGTGTTTTCCCAATCACGATCCACAATACCTCGGTGCTTAGAGAGAGGGGAGGAGGGCTAAGAGGGAGGGAGAGATGGATCTCAGCCTTTTTCTGTTTTTTGTAAAATCATTTTAAGCTCAAATTCAATTCTTTTTCAAACCAAACTTGTTTTTAAATCAGTTCTAGGTTTGGGAAATCAAAACTAGCTTTTTGTGTTAAAATTTTGCAACTTTACTTTTAGAGAAACTTTTAAATTCTTTATTTATTTCATAAATAGAGCAAAATCAATTCAAACCTAAACGGATTTTATTAAATTATTTTTCACACAATAAAATTTTATGCAAAGGCATGAATGCATCAAATAATTCAAATAAATTATAAAAGTTTTTAGAAAATCACATTTTGCTCTATTTTAAATTATCAACAGTCTAACTAAATCTTAGAAATATTTTTAGAAAATCTCTTCAAAAAATAATTTTTTAGAAAATTCACAAAATCATTTATTTTATTTAGCGTTTTCTATACACAACCCAAAATAGAACTTTTGGGGTGTGATAAATTACCCCCCTTTAACAAGAATCTCGTCTCATGATTCGCTAAATCTACAGTCATTACAAAAGAAGCAAATCACTCAAGTTCATAATAACAAACCAATCAACCTAGCTAAAGCACACTAACATGATAGGGTCCTTATGCAAACACACTAGCACTCAACCTTATCATCGTTACTATCGTTAAAAGCGCTCAAGGTAAAAACCTACTTGTGAAAAGGCTTAGGGATAGAAGAATCTTGAAATCTTCATCTTCTTTTAGTGTGATGGTTCTTCTTGCTTGACGTAGAATCCTCCTCTTCCGCAAGACTCATTGTAGAATCATCATCTTCTTTGTTGATTCTTAGAGAACGAAGGGTTGCGATGAAAAGTTTTGTTTTGAAACAAAGCATCTAGAGAGAAGGTCAAGTTGAGAATAAGAAGAAGGCTAAGATGAGGATAGCGGAGAATAAGAAAAGGCCAAGATTAGAATAGACTTTGTTTTTACTAAAATAGTATTAAAAGACGACCATTTCAACCTAGGCTGACGTCGTACGATCAACCTAGCTCTGATACCAGTCTATCACACCTAATTTTAAGGACAAAATCAAATGCACAACATATGTATGATGTAAGGAAAATGGACCCTTGGCCCATTTACTTTAGATTTTGGTGTTTGATGATCAACACAACCAAATTGGACTAATGAATTTGCAAGTGATTGTTTTGTAGTTCAATAGGATACAAGACATGACTTGGACAAAGGCGACGTGATGATCCGATAATCAACACCTCAAGCAAGACCTTAAAAGCATAAGAGAAGACCCAATATATCAAGCAAAGTCGAAGCATGAAGATAGGAACCAAGCTGTACGCAAGATCACTCCGATCAAGAGGTTCGGCAACAGGTGTGACCGGATGCTGGACCGGACGCTGGCGGTAGATCGACTGGACATAGGACAGCAGAGTCTGGTCGAGAACAGAGAGGTTCTAGAGCGGTGAAAATGCGACCAAACATGTCCGGTGGCATGTGACCGGACACTGGCAGCGTCCGATTAGTAGTTTGTGGCTCCAACGGTCGGGACGATCGAACGCGTCCGATCAGGACGACTCCAGCGTCCAGTTAGTAGCAGAAAAGTGGGATTTCGTCCCCAATGGCTACTTTCTCAGTGGGGCTTATAAATACAACCCCCAACCAGCCAATGAGCTGGGTGGAGCTGAGGAAACATACCAAGGGTGTTGATACACCATTTTAGTGATCTCCACTTGCATAGTGCTTAGTGATTCATTAGGTGATTAGCGTAGGTGCTTTGCGAAGTGCTTAGGTTGATTAGACCACCGCTTATGCGCTTGCTCTAGGTTTAGGCCTAGTGTTCAGTGAGGTTTGCATACCTCTTACCACTCGGTGCTTGCGTGCACCATTGTTGTACATCGGAGGGGCTTGTAGTCTTGCGAGATCACACCAACCGCATTTGTGGTGTGGCCACCACCGTGTACTGGAGGGAAGGCCCGAGGCTATCCATAGAGTTACCCGACCAGGAGCTTGGCCCTTGCGAGGGATTCCTTGTGAGGGGCTCCAACGAGGACTAGGGAGAAGCTTGTGCGCTTCACGATACCTCAGTAAAAATACTAGAGTCGTCGACGGGAGTTTGCATATCTCTACCTTGCTCTTTAAGCTTCCGCATTTACATTGTTTACATTACTCCTTTTGCGGTAGAGATAGCAATACACTAGCAAAACTATAGTTGCATATTTAGATAGTTTATCTTTTGCATAGGTTTTGCTAGGGTTAGAAAAAGAGGCCATAGTTTAGAGTTGAAATTTTAAGTTGCCTAATTCACCCCCCTATTAGGCGTCACGGTCCACCTTTCAAGTGGTAGAAATCAAATTGGTTTCAGCATGTGGTATTTCTAAACCAATATCATCATGTTGATTTCATTTCGGTATTTATATGCTTTCTCCATGCATTATATAGATTAAATTCCCGTGAGCAAAAATTTGCCAATTATGCATATGCTTTGCCTTCTATCATATGTATGCATATATTTAGGGGGAGCTTTATCTATATAATGTGAGAGTCAAATTTTGTGATCTATTCCACTCTACACATAAAGGATCACAAAGTTTGACCCTCCCTTGTGCTACTAATGTCTTCCTTTTTGGTGCTTGATTCCAAAGGGGGAGAATTTAGAGGACCAAAAGCAAGCATTAACTTGTAGTAATGGTCTGAGAAAGGGAGGATAGTGGATTATGGATTAGCCTAAGTAATATTAAAACTTGTAGGAAGCAAGGCTTAAATCCATAATACCACATGGGAACATTTGCAAGGGCAAGATAAGTTTCTATAGTCTTACAAGTAGTATCTTTTAGCATCATATAATCTTGCCCCTTGCATTGCATCCTAGCAAGTAGGTAGTTTTTTAAATTTCAAAATTCTATTATTTGCTTGCTTTGGTCGTGTTGTCATCAATCACCAAAAAGGGGGAGATTGTAAGGAAAATGGACCCTTGGCCCATTTACTTAGGATTTTGGTGTTTGATGATCAACACAACCAAATTGGACTAATGAATTTGCAAGTGATTGTTTTGTAGTTCAATAGGATGCAAGACATGACTTGGACAAAGGCAATGTGATGATCTGAAGATCAACACCTCAAGCAAGACCTTAGAAGCACAAGAGAAGACCCAAGATATCAAGCAAAGTCCAAGCATGAAGATAGGAACCAAGCCATACGCAAGATCACGAAGAAACGAGCTCATAGAGGTGTCCAGACGCTGGACCGGACACTGGCGGTAGATCGACCAGACATAGGACAGTAGAGTCCGGTCGAGTACAGAGACGTTCCAGAGTGACAAAAATGCGACCAGACATGTCCAGTGGCATGTGATTAGACGCTGGCAATGTTCGATCTGGAGTTTGTGGCTCCAATAGTCGGGACGACCGGATGTGTCTGATTAGGACGACTCCAGCGTCCAGTCAGTAGCAGAAAAGCGGGATTTCATCCCCAATGGCTACTTTCTCAGTGGGGCTTATAAATACAACCCCCAACTAGCCAAATGAGCTAGGTGGAGCTGAGGAAACATACCAAGGGTGTTGATACACCATTTTAGTGATCTCCACTTGTATAGTGCTTAGTGATTTATTAGGTGATTAGCGTAGGTGCTTTGCGAAGTGCTTAGGTTGATTAGACCACCGCTTATGCACTTGCTGTAGGTTTAGGCCTAGTGTTTAGTGAGGTTTGCATACCTCTTACCACTCGGTGCTTGCGCGCACCATTGTTGTACATCGAAGGGGCTTGTAGTCTTGAGAGATCACACCAACCGTGTTTGTAGTGTGGCCGCCACCATGTACCGAAGGGAAGGCCCGAGGCTATCCATGGAGTTACCCGACCGGGAGCTTGGCCCTTGCGAGGGGCTCCAACGAGGACTAGGGGAAGCTTGCGTGCTTCTTGATACCTCGATAAAAATACTAGAGTCATCGACGGGAGTTTGCATATCTCTACCTTGCTCTTTAAGCTTCCACATTTACATTGTTTACATTACTCCTTTTGCGGTAGAGATAGCAATACACTAGCAAAACTGTAGTTGCATATTTAGATAGTTTATCTTTTGCATAGGTTTTGCTAGGGTTAGAAAAAGAGGCCATAGTTTAGAGTTGGAATTTTAAGTTGCCTAATTCACCCCCCATCTTAGGCGTCACGGTCCACCTTTCATATGCCATGATCAATTTGTCATATATTTGTCGACTTCATTATAGTATCAAAATTAGAGGTGCTTACATAACAAAACATTATTACAAAATGACCCATGGGTCTAAAAGAAAAATCTCATAAACTTCCAGTGCAAATGGACACCATCTTCACAGAAAGGTTGACCAGGGGTAGCACTAGCCTAGTACATGTTATCGGGGTCGAATGCACCATCTTCCACATACTCCTCCTCGCCATCTCCAGCGTCTAGGTGGGGTAGCTAGGGGGGATAAAGAGGAAGGGTGACTACATCAAAATGTAATCCGCAAGTGTAAGAAAAGTATGATATGTGGCTTAAAGCAAGGATAGGCTAACTTGCTTTGACCATCACCTAAGCGACACACATATTACCTTAATTTCCTTAGCACCTAATTACTAAGTGAAATTCTTCCTTCTCCTTAGAGGACCAAACCAACAATTGGATCCCATCTAAGTCAACCACGAGAACCACCCATTCCCTTACCAAGGGAACCACCCATCTAAAACTAGTTCCATCTAATCGAGAAGAAGTCTAGGTCACTCTTGACCATGAGCATGGCTGATATACCAGTTTTACACTCTGTAGAGGTTACTGTCACACCCCAAAATTTCTAATTTTGGGTTGTGCATAGAAAACACTAAATAAAATGAATTATTTTAATATCTGGATAAAATTTACCAAGTTTAGTTTGAGCTAGCACAAAATTAGTTATAGGAAAAATGTGAATTTTCAAAGTTTTCTAATTTTGACAGGCATTTGGATGATATGATGTTTGCTTGTTGCTTCTTTGTGTGTTGAGAGTGAGCAAAGTCTTTAAAATGTGTTAGTAGGTCGATTTTCTTTCTCCAGCACGCCTTTATCTTTTTCTATAATCAAATTCTTTGTTTCTCGGCTCAAGTTTTCATTAGGAGCTTCCTAAAATCTTTTTTTTGTAACACAAATCAGTCCTTTTAGTTCCCTATCCATCAATCATTCTCTACAAACTTCTCAGAAATTTTTCTAGCTTTTTCTAGAACTTGTTTCTACTTGTCTGCGAGTATAATTTATTTTTTAGATGCTCCAAATTATCTTATCATGGGCTCCAAATATTTTATTTGGGTTCCTCATGTTCCAAAATGTCTCTGGGAATTTTCGCTGAATTTTTAGAGCTTTCAGAGTATTTTTCGTGGCTTAAATAATAATTCTAGACTTTTTTGGAATTATTTTATGAATGAAATTAATTAATTCTGAAAATAATAAATCTCTCATTTTTCCCAACTCTCAAAGCCCAAGTGCAATAATCCTAACAAATCTCAAAGGCCCATGCATTTATTTACTATTGGGCTTTAATGATTATTTAGGTCCATTAGTAAATGTGGAGGGTGCAACATTAATTAGTACCATATTGCTAATTGAAGTAGATGTGGGGAGTTTTTCTTCCAATAAATATGTACCAATCCCTTGGGTAAAGCTCACCAAAACTACCATAAGGGGAGCCCCTAGTTTGGGAAATCCCTTGTGTAGTAAATTAGATTTTTTTCCTCCTCTCGTCGTCGCCGTCATCGTTGATGCCGCGCTGCCTAGCCCGGCCATCCTCTCCTTCATGCAACAAGTCGAGCCCAGCCCTACGTAGTTGCTGTTGACATGGCCATGTGGTGGCTGTACGGGAGGCCAAAGGATGAAGACGAGGCAATTACAAAATTACCACCAGTTCATAATATCGTCATCGTATATTCGTTTTAAGTCCATTTGGAGTCGTTCCAATCGCATTAGATTCGTATCGATGTGACCTACATGCTAGTGTCATCATTTTACATGTCAAGTGACTTTTATATATGCTTAAATATTAATTTGATTAAAATGCATTCAACTAGTTTTTATAAATAAAAGTAACATAATTATATACAATGCTCTTTTGCAAATAAGTTTTAACATGACTAGTTGCTAACATAAATATGTTTCTAAATTATAATATGTTTATTCTAAACACACATATAAAATTTGATTAGATGTTCACACATGTCAGTTTGTATTTGCAAGTTAAAGTTGAATTGGCATAAATGATATCAAAATATTTATAAATAAAATATGATTATCTTCAACTTAGTGTTTAAGTATAAATATGATTTGTTTAATCTAAATTAATGCTACTCATATAGTTTTTCCTAATTAACATAAATCAAGCTTATAGTCTTTTCTTTTCTTTGATAGTATAAAACCCTGTAGTCGTTTCTTTACAATCGTAGTTTCGATTAGCGTGCTTTTCATGTCTATGTGTTTGTAGCGACGTGTAGAACATCTTTAAAAACTTTTTACTTACTATTTCATATGTTTGGTATACTGTTCTAATTTAGTTCTTCTGTTTGCTTTGTGTGTGATTGCATGGATGCTTGTGTGGTGCTTTATGATCATGTCTAGTCGTTGAGCTTTGCATTGGTGATATAAAAGAAGTGGGTAATCCAGAAGAAGTCCGTTAGAGGTTACAATTCAATAGAAGAAGGATCTAAGTTTAAGGCAAGTATAGCATGGGATCTTCCTTGTTGTCCTATACACCATTAATCACTTATCATACTGCATGTGTCTACCTTGATTACCAGTAAGGATTTCCTAGTACTTTGTTACACTGTACCTTGATACCTTTGGGTTATTGCATTGAGTAGTATGATGCTAGTGCTCAACTAAGCCCATGATCTTGTAACTTGACTAATGGTATATGCAATAAACATTAAAAGATGTTTTTAGCAACATGGAACAAGGGGGCTAGAGCATTGGGCTATTTTATGGTGCTCTAGATTCCTCTCCCTAAGGACTTATCTATAAGTGATCATCCGAGACATACAGTACAACTGTGAGGGCTACATGGCTCTAGCTTTAGCTTAGTATGAGGACCTTTTTCCATCTTGTTAGAGGTTACCTTTATTGGCATAAGAATAGCTTGCTGAATCAGGTATAGTGCGGCCTTTGTCCCCTTGTGTATAGGCTGTGCGTCATTATGCCATCAGGAAGGGGGGCTCTACATCTGTTTGCTGAGTGAATCTAATGGCCCTAACTTGTTAGACGAACCTTTGAAAGGCTTCATCATGAACCCTACTGACCTTCCTTGGTAGTAGGTCAAGAGGCTGATCACCTCGGGTGAAAGAGTAAATCATGACTCACAGTGAAAGTGTACAACCTCTACAGAGTGTAAAACTGGTATATCAGCCTTGCTCATGGTCACGAGCGGCCTTAGAACCCTTATGGAATAGATGATTATTAATGGTTAATGATGATGAACACTGATGATACTGACAATAAAGATGCTCACTAATGAATACTATTTATGCTATTCATTATTCATGTTTACCTGATCATGTGTTAATGGGCTTATGATAACTTTGTTGCCACACTATTGCTAAAAGACGACTCATTAAAAGCTAATCGTAGTAAAACCAGTGTTAGCCTTTTGAGCCTCATGAACCCCATGGTATATTTGTTGAGTATGACATGTACTTATGCTTGCTTTACTTTTTAAATCTTTGGATAAAAATCCTAGATGGGTACCAGATTGCTAGAGTTTAGAGGAATTAGGCTTGTAATCAACCAGTCAGTTGTCCCTGTGGAACTGGAGTCTTTACCCGAAGATCGAAGTTGTCTTTCCGTTGTTTGCTATCTAAGGTTATATTCTTTGTACTAAGTACGTTATATATTGAGCATTGTCTATTGATATTACCCTTATTTGTAGCTATATGTGGGATTTGACTTCCTGGGCTCACATATGGTGTGTATATAGTTTTGTTCTTAAAACCGGGTGCAACAAAGTGGTATCAGAGCAATGCTGACTGTAGGACGCAAGCCTAGTAGAAATAGGTCATTCTAAGGTTTAGAATTTGCTACAAAACTACTTTTTCGTCTCCTTGACTAGTTGAATTGATTGTTTCTTATCCTTGTCCTATTTTCTTCTCTCCTTGATAGCTTCCTTTGAGCTATTGCTTTTTATCTCCTTGATTTTTATTTCTTTGGTTTACTAAAGTTTTATGATCTCACCTTATTCAAATTTGCGATGGCCTTTTATCATAATCCACTCCTTAGGATGCCCACCATTGCTACAGAAGCACGTGTAGTTTTGATGTTGTGATGCATGCTTGTCTTGTTTGGTGTGTTGCTTGTTTGTCATCCCTATCTTAGTGATCCGAAGGAAGGCCTTGAAGACTACACCAACATGAGGATCTTCGTATGGAATATTTAGAGTTTAGCAAAACTCTTATTAAGTGGGGTAGCATCCTCTACAAAGCATCGTTGACCTTTATCTTCCTTGCTATCCTGTGCAACTCCCAAATCCACTTTATCATGCAAGTTCATTCCTTCATCTCATGAATCCTGAATCAAGGAAGTGTGGAGGCATGAAGATCTTTATCTTTCTCCCTAGTCTCTCCGAATCTTAGGATGAGATTCCTGTTAAGTGGGGTAGTTTGTCACACCCCAAAATTTCGGATTTTGATTTGTGCATAGAAAACACTAAATAAAATGAATTATTTTAATATCTAGATAAAATTCACCAAGTTTAGTTTGAGCTAGCGCAAATTTAGTGATAGGAAAAATGTGAATTTTTAAAGTTTTCTAATTTTGATGGGCGTTTGGATGATATGATGTTGCTTGTTGCTTCTTTGTGTGTTGAGAGTGAGTAAAGTCTTTAAAATGCGTTAGTAGGTCAATTTTGTTTCTTCGACACACCTTTATCTTTTTCTATAATAAAATTCTTTGTTTCTCGGCTCAAGTATTCATTGGGAGCTTCCTAAAATCTTTTTTTAATACAAATCACTCCTTTTAGCTCCCCATCCGTCAATCAATCTCTACAAACTTCTCAAAATTTTTTCTAGCTTTTTCTGGAACTTATTCCTACTTGTCTATGAGTATAATTTATTTTTTAGATGCTTCAAATTATCTTATCATGGGCTCTAAATACTTTATTTGGGTTCCTCATGTTCCATAATATCTCTGGGAATTTTCCCCAAATTTTAGAGCTTTCAGAGTATTTTTCATGGATTAAATAATAATTCTAGACTTTTCTAGAATTATTTTATCCATGAAATTAATTAATTTAGAAAATAATAAATCTCTCATTTTTCCCAACTCTCAAAGCCCATGTGCAATAATCCTAATAAATCTCAAAGGCCCATACATTTATTTACTATTGGACTTTAATGATTATTTAGGCCCATTAGTAAATGTGGAGGGTGCAACATCAATTAGTACCATATTGCTAGTTGATGTAGATGTGGAGAATTTTTCTCCAAATAAATATGTACCAACCCCTTGGGCAAAGCACACCAAAACTTTCATAAGGGGAGCCCTAGTTTGGAAAATCCCTCGTGTAGTAAATTAGATTTTTTTCCTCCTCTTGCCATCGCCGTCGTCGTCGCCGCCGCGCTACCCAGCCTAGCCATCCTCTCCTTCATGCAACAAGTTGAGCCCACCCCTACGCAGTTGTTGTTGCCATGGCCAGGTGGTGGCTGTACGGGAGGCCAAAGGATGAAGGTGAGGTAATTACGAAATTACCACTAGTTCGTAATATCGTCATCGTATATTCGTTTTAAGTCCGTTTCAAGTCGTTGCAATTGTGTTAGATTCATATCGATGTGATGTTCATGCTAGTGTTGTCGTTTTTCATGTCATGTGACTTTTATATATATGCTTAAATATTAATTTGATTAATATGCATGTAACTAGTTTTTATAAATAAAAGTAACATAATTATATACAATGCTCTTTTGCAAAAAAGTTTTAACATGACTAGTTACTAACATAAATATATGTTTCTAAATTATACTATGTTTATTCTAAACATACATATCAAATTTGATTAGATATACTCGCATGTCAGTTTGTATTTGCAAGTTAAAGTTGAATTGGCATAAATGATATCAAAATATTTATAAATAAAATATGATTAGCTTTAACATAGTTTTTAAGTATAAATATGATCTGTCTAATCTAAATTAATGCTACACATAAAGTTTTTCCTAATTAACATAAATCAAGCTTATAGTCTTCTCTTTTCTTTGATAATATAAAACCCTGTAGTCGCTTCTTTACAACTGTAGTTCCAATTAGCGTGCTTTTTGTCTCTATGTATTCGTAGCGATGTGTAGAACATCTTTAAAAACTTTTTACTTGTTGTTTCATATGTTTGGTATACTATTCTGATTTAGTTCTATTGTTTGCTTTGTGTATGATTGCATGGATGCTTATGTGGTGCTTTATGATCATGTCCAATCGGTGTGCTTTGTGTTGGTGATATAAAAGAAGTGGGTGATCTAGAAGAAGTCCTTTGGAGGTTATAATTCAATAGAAGAAGGATCTAAGTTTAAGGAAAAGTATAGCATGGGATCTTCCTTGTTGTCCTATACACCATTAATCACTTATCATATTGCATGTGTCTACCTTGATTACCACTAAGGATTTCCTAGTACTTTGTTACCTTGTACCTTGATACCTTTGGGTTATTGCATTGGGTAGTATGATGCTAGTGCTCAACTAAAGCCATGATCTTGTAACTTGACTAATGGTATATGTAATAAACATTAAAAGATGTTTTTTAGCAACATGGAACAAGGGGGCTAGAGCATTGGGCTATTTTATGGTGCTCTAGCTTCCTCTCCCTATGGACTTATCTATAAGTGATCATTTAGGACTTACAGTATAGCTGTGAGCCTCATAAACCCCATGGTATATTTGTTGAGAACGACATGTACTTATGATTGCTTTACTTTTTAAATCTTTGGATAAAGATCCTGGATGGGTACCAGAATGCTAGAGTTTGGAGGAATTAGGCTTGTGATCAACCAGTTAGTTGTCCCTATGAAAGTGGAGTCTTTACTCGAAGATCAGAGTTGTCTTTCCGCTATTTGCTATCTAAGGTTATATTCTTTATACTAAGTATGTTATATATTGAGCATTGTCTATTAATATTACCCTTATTTGTAACTATATGTGGGATTTGACTTCCTAGGCTCACATATGGTGTGTATCTGGTTTTATTGATAAAACTAGGTGCTATAGTTACACATCTTTACCCACAAGTCATGTTTTCCCAATCATGCTCCATAATACCTAGGTGCATAGAGAGAGGGGAGGAGGGTCGAGAGGGAGGGAGGGATGGATTTTAGCCTTTTTCTTTTTTTTATAAAATCATTTTAAGCTCAAATTCAATTCTTTTTCAAACCAAACTTGTTTTCAAATCATTTCTAGGATTTGGAAATCAAAACTAGCTTTTTGGGATAAAATTTTGGAACTTTACTTTTAGAGAAACTTTTGAATTCTTTATTTATTACATAAATAGAGCAAAAATCGATTTGAACCTACATTAATTTTATTAAATTATTTTTCACACAATAAAAATTTATGCAAAGGCATGAATGCATCAAATAATTCAAACAAATTATAAAAGTTTTTAGAAAATCACATTTTGCACTATTTTAAATTATCAACAGTCTAACTAAACCTTAGAATTTTTTTAAGAAAATCTCTTCAAAAAAAGATTTTTTTAGAAAATTCACAAAATCATTTATTTTATTTAGTGTTTTCTATTGACAACCCAAAATAGAATTTTTGGGGAGTGATAAATTACCCTCCTTTAACAAGAATCTCGTCCCATGATTTGCTAAAGCTACAGTCATTACAAAAAAAGGAACCTAGCTAAAGCACACTAAGATGATAGGGTCCTTAGGCAAACAACCTTATCATCATTACTATCATTAAAAGCGCTCAAGGTAAAAAACCTACTTATGAAAAGGCTTAGGGATAGAACGATCTTGAAATCTTCATCTTCTTTTAGTGTGATGGTTCTTCTTACTTGACATAGAATCTTCCTCTTCCGCACGAGTCATTGTAGAATCATCATCTTCTTTGTTGATTCTTGGAGAATGAAGGGTTGTGATGAAAACTTTTGTTTTGAAACAAAGCATCCAGAGAGAAGGTCATGTTGAGAATAAGAAGAAGGCTAAGATGAGAATAGCTAAGAATAAGAAAAGGCCAAGATGAGAATAGACTTTGTTTTCACTTAAATAGTATTAAAGGACGACCATTTCTACCTAGGCTAACGTCGTACGGTCAACCTGCCTCTGATACCATTCCGTCACACCCGATTTTAAGGACAAAATTGAATGCACAACATATGTATGCCATGATCAATTATTCATACATATGTCGACTTCATTACAGTATAAAAATCAGAGTTGCTTACATAACTAAACATTATTACAAAATGACCTGTGGGTCTAAAAGAAAAATCTCATAAACTTCTAGCGCAAATGGACACCATCTTCATAGAAAGGTTGATCGGAGGCATCACTAGCCTAGTACACGTCATCGGGGTCAAAGGCACCATCTTCCATGTACTACTTCTCGCCATCTCCAACGTCTAGGTGGGGTAGCTAGGGTGACAAAGAGGAAGGGTGAGTGTATCGAAATGTACTCCGCAAGTGTAGGAAAAGTATGACATGAGGCTTAAAGCAAGGATAGGCTAACTTGCTTTGACTAGCACCTAAGCGACACACCTATTACCTTAATTTCCTTTGCACCTAATTACTAAGTGAAATTCTTCCTTCTCCTCAGAGGACCAAACCAACAATTGGATCCCATCCAAGTGAACCACGAGAACCACCAATTCCCTTACCAAGGGAACCACCCATCCGAAACCAAAGCCATCTAATCAAAAAGAAATCTAGGCTGCTCTTGACCGTGAGCATGTCTGATATACCCGTTTTACACTCTATACAGGTTACACATCTTTACCCAGAAGTCATGTTTTCCTAATCAAGCTCCACAATACCTAGGTGCTTAGAGAGAGGGGAGGAGGGCCGAGAGGTAGGGAGAGATGGATTTCAGCCTTTTTCTTTTTTTTCAAAATCATTTTAAGCTCAAATTCAATCCTTTTTCAAACCAAACTTGTTTTCAAATCATTTCTAGGTTTTGGAAATCAAAACTAGCTTTTTGGGATAAAATTTTGGAACTTTAGTTTTTGAGAAACTCTTAAATTCTTTATTGATTTCATAAATAGAGCAAAAATCGATTCAAACCTAAATGAATTTTATTAAATTATTTTTCACGCAATAAAAATTTATGCAAAGGCATGAATGCATCAAATAATTCAAATAAATTATAAAAGTTTTTAGAAAATCACATTTTACACTATTTTAAATTATCAACAGTCTAACTAAATCTTAGATTTTTTTTTTAGAAAATCACTTCAAAAAAAGATTTTTTGTAGAAAATTCACAAAATCATTTATTTTATTTAGTGTTTTCTATTCACAACCCAAAATAGAATTTTTGGGTGTCATAAATTACCCCCTTTAACAAGAATCTCGTCCCGTGATTCGCTAAAGCTACAATCATTACAAAAGAAGCAAATCACTCAAGTTGATAATAACAAACCAATCAACCTAGCTAAAGCACACTAACATGATAGGGTCCTTAGGCAAACACACTAGCACTCAACCTTATCATCGTTACTATCGTTAAAAGCGCTCAAGCTAAAAACCTACTTATGAAAAGGCATAGGGACAGAACGATCTTGAAATCTTCGTCTTCTTTTAGTGTGATGGTTCTTCTTGCTTGACATAGAATCTTCCTCTTTTGCAAGACTCATTGTAGAATCATCATCATCTTTGTTTATTCTTAGATAACAAAGGGTTGCGGTCAAAAGTTTTGTTTTGAAACAAAGCATCCAGAGAGAAGGTCAAGTTGAGAATAAGAAGAAGGCTAAGATGTGAATAGCTAAGAATAAGAAAAGGCCAAGATGAAAATAGACTTTATTTTTACTAAAATAGTATTAAAAGACAACCATTTCTACCTAGGCTGACGTCGTATGGTCAACTAGGCTTTAATACCATTCCATCACACCCGATTTTAAGGACAAAATCGAATGCACAACATATGTATGCCACGATCAATTATTCATACATATGTCGACTTCATTATAATATCAAAATCTAAGTTGCTTACATAACGAAACATTATTACAAAATGACCCATGGGTCTAAAAGAAAATTCTTATAAACTTCTAGTGCAAATGGACACCATCTTCATAGAAAGGTTGACTGGGCATCACCAGCCTATTAGGGTCGTAGGCACCGTCTTCCATGTATTGATCCTCACCATCTCCAACATCTAGGTGGGGTAGCTAGGGTGATAAAGAGGAAGGGTGAGTGCATCGAAATGTACTCCGCAAGTGTAGGAAAAGTGTGACATGAGGCTTAAAGCAAGGATAGGCTAACTTGCTTTGACCAGCACCTAAGCGACACACCTATTACCTTAATTTCCTTTACACCTAATTACTTTATGAAATTCTTCCTTCTCCTTAGAGGACCAAACCAACAATTGGATCCCATCCAAGTCAACCACGAGAACCACCAATTCCCTTACCAAGGGAACCACCCATCTAAAACCAGAGCCATCTAATCGAGAAGAAGTCTAGGCTGCTCTTGACCGTGAGCATGTCTGATATACCCATTTTACACTCTATACAGGTTACACATCTTTACCCACACGTCATGTTATCCCAATCAAGCTCCACAATACCTAGGTGCTTAGAGAGAGGGGAGGAGGGCCGAGAGGTTGGGAGAGATGGATTTCAGCCTTTTTCTTTTTTTTCAATATCATTTTAAGCTCAAATTCAATCCTTTTTCATACCAAACTTGTTTTCAAATAATTTCTAGGTTTTGGAAATCAAAACTAGTTTTTTGGGATAAAATTTTGGATCTTTACTTTTAGAGAAACTTTTAAATTCTTTATTTATTTCATAAGTAGAGCAAAAATCGATTCGAACCTAAACGAATCATATTAAATTATTTTTCACACAATAAAAATTTATGCAAAGGCACGAATGCATCAAATAATTCAAATAAATTATAAAAGTTTTTAGAAAATCACATTTTGCACTATTTTAAATTATCAACAGTCTAACTAAATCTTTGAATTTTTTTTAGAAAATCTCTTCAAAAAAAGATTTTTTAGAAAATTCACAAAATCATTTATTTTATTTAGTGTTTTCTATTCACAACCCAAAATAGAATTTTTGGGGTGTGATAAATTTCCCCCCTTTAACAAGAATCTTGTCCCGTGATTCGCTAAAGCTATAGTCACTACAAAAGAAGCAAATCACTCAAGTTCATAATAACAAACCAATCAACCTAGCTAAAGCACACTAACATGATAGGGTCCTTAGGCAAACACACTAGCACTCAACCTTATCATCGTTACTATCGTTAAAAGCGCTCAAGCTAAAAACCTACTTATGAAAAGGCTTAGGGATAGAATGATCTTGAAATCTTCGTCTTACAAAATCATTTATTTTATTTAGTGTTTTCTATTCACAACCCAAAATAGAATTTTTGGGTGTCATAAATTACCCCCTTTAACAAGAATCTCGTCCCGTGATTCGCTAAAGCTACAATCATTACAAAAGAAGCAAATCACTCAAGTTCATAATAACAAACCAATCAACCTAGCTAAAGCACACTAACATGATAGGGTCCTTAGGCAAACACACTAGCACTCAACCTTATCATCGTTACTATCGTTAAAAGCGCTCAAGCTAAAAACCTACTTATGAAAAGGCATAGGGATAGAACGATCTTGAAATCTTTGTCTTCTTTTAGTGTGATGGTTCTTCTTGCTTGACATAGAATCTTCCTCTTTTGCAAGACTCATTGTAGAATCATCATCTTCTTTGTTTATTCTTAGATAACGAAGGGTTGCGGTCAAAAGTTTTGTTTTGAAACAAAGCATCCAGAGAGAAGGTCAAGTTGAGAATAAGAAGAAGGCTAAGATGTGAATAGCTAAGAATAAAAAAAGGCCAAGATGAAAATAGACTTTATTTTTACTAAAATAGTATTAAAAGACAACCATTTCTACCTAGGCTGACGTCGTACGGTCAACCAGGCTTTAATACCATTCCATCACACCCGTTTTAACGACAAAATCAAATGCACAACATATGTATGCCACGATCAATTATTCATAGATATGTCGACTTCATTATAGTATCAAAATCTAAGTTGCTTACATAACGAAACATTATTACAAAATGACCCATGGGTCTAAAAGAAAATTCTCATAAACTTCTAGTGCAAATGGACACCATCTTCATAGAAAGGTTGACTGGGGGCATCACCAGCCTAGTACACGTCATTAGGGTCGAAGGCACCGTCTTCCATGTATTGATCCTCACCATCTCCAGCATCTAGGTGGGGTAGCTAGGGTGACAAAGAGGAAGGGTGAGTGCATCGAAATGTACTCCGCAAGTGTAGGAAAAGTGTGACATGAGGCTTAAAGCAAGGATAGGCTAACTTGCTTTGACAGGCACCTAAGCGACACACCTATTACCTTAATTTCCTTTACACCTAATTACTTTATGAAATTCTTCCTTCTCCTTAGAGGACCAAACCAACAATTGGATCCCATCCAAGTCAACCACGAGAACCACCAATTCCCTTACCAAGGGAACCACCCATCTAAAACCAGAGCCATCTAATCAAGAAGAAGTCTAGGCTGCTCTTGATCGTGAGCATGTCTGATATACCCGTTTTACACTCTATACATGTTACACATCTTTACCCACACGTCATGTTATCCCAATCAAGCTCCACAATACCTAGGTGCTTAGAGAGAGGGGAGGAGGGCCGAGAGGTAGGGAGAGATGGATTTCAGCCTTTTTCTTTTTTTCAATATCATTTTAAGCTCAAATTCAATCCTTTTTCAAACCAAACTTGTTTTCAAATAATTTCTAGGTTTTGGAAACCAAAACTAGCTTTTTGGGATAAAATTTTGGATCTTTACTTTTAGAGAAACTTTTAAATTCTTTATTTATTTCATAAGTAGAGCAAAAATCGATTCGAACCTAAATGAATTTTATTAAATTATTTTTCACACAATAAAAATTTATGCAAAGGCACGAATGCATCAAATAATTCAAATAAATTATAAAAGTTTTTAGAAAATCACATTTTGCACTATTTTAAATTATCAACAGTCTAACTAAATCTTTGAATTTTTTTTAGAAAATCTCTTCAAAAAAAGATTTTTTAGAAAATTCACAAAATCATTTATTTTATTTAGTGTTTTCTATTCACAACCCAAAATAGAATTTTAGGGGTGTGATAAATTTCCCCCCTTTAACAAGAATTTCGTCCCATGATTCGCTAAAGCCTCAGTCACTACAAAAGAAGCAAATCACTAGTTCATAATAACAAACCAATCAACCTAGCTAAAGCACACTAACATGATAGGGCTCTTAGGCAAACACACTAGCACTCAACCTTATCATCGTTACTATCGTTAAAAGCGCTCAAGCTAAAAACCTACTTATGAAAAGGCTTAGGGATAGAATGATCTTGAAATCTTCGTCTTACAAAATCATTTATTTTATTTAGTGTTTTCTATTCACAACCCAAAATAGAATTTTTGGGTGTCATAAATTACCCCCTTTAACAAGAATCTCGTCCCATGATTCGCTAAAGCTACAATCATTACAAAAAGAAGCAAATCACTCAAGTTCATAATAACAAACCAATCAACCTAGCTAAAGCACACTAACATGATAGGGTCCTTAGGCAAACACACTAGCACTCAACCTTATCATCGTTACTATCGTTAAAAGCGCTCAAGCTAAAAACCTACTTATGAAAAGGCATAGGGATAGAACGATCTTGAAATCTTTGTCTTCTTTTAGTGTGATGGTTCTTCTTGCTTGACATAGAATCTTCCTCTTTTGCAAGACTCATTGTAGAATCATCATCATCTTTGTTTATTCTTAGATAACGAAGGGTTGCGGTCAAAAGTTTTGTTTTGAAACAAAGCATCCAGAGAGAAGGTCAAGTTGAGAATAAGAAGAAGGCTAAGATGTGAATAGCTAAGAATAAGAAAAGGCCAAGATGAAAATAGACTTTATTTTTACTAAAATAGTATTAAAAGACAACCATTTCTACATAGGCCGACGTCGTATGGTCAACCAGGCTTTAATACCATTCCATCACACCCGATTTTAAGGACAAAATCGAATGCACAACATATGTATGCCACGATCAATTATTCATACATATGTCGACTTCATTATAGTATCAAAATCTAAGTTGCTTACATAACGAAACATTATTACAAAATGACCCGTGGGTCTAAAAGAAAATTCTCATAAACTTCTAGTGCAAATGGACACCATCTTCATAGAAAGGTTGACGGGGGGCATCACCAGCCTAGTACACGTCATTAGGGTCGAAGGCACCGTCTTCCATGTATTGATCCTCACCATCTCCAGCATCTAGGTGGGGTAGCTAGGGTGACAAAGAGGAAGGGTGAGTGCATCGAAATGTACTCCGCAAGTGTAGGAAAAGTGTGACATGAGGCTTAAAGCACGGATAGGCTAACTTGCTTTGACTAGCACCTAAGCGACACACCTATTACCTTAATTTCCTTTACACCTAATTACTTTATGAAATTCTTCCTTCTCCTTAGAGGACCAAACCAACAATTGGATCCCATCCAAGTCAACCACGAGAACCACCAATTCCCTTACCAAGGGAACCACCCATCTAAAACCAAAGCCATCTAACCAAGAAGAAGTCTAGGCTGCTCTTGATCGTGAGCATGTCTGATATACCCGTTTTACACTCTATACAGGTTACACATCTTTACCCACACGTCATGTTATCCCAATCAAGCTCCACAATACCTAGGTGCTTAGAGAGAGGGGAGGAGGGCCGAGAGGTAGGGAGAGATGGATTTCAGCCTTTTTCTTTTTTTCAATATCATTTTAAGCTCAAATTCAATCCTTTTTCAAACCAAACTTGTTTTCAAATAATTTCTAGGTTTTCGAAATCAAAACTAGCTTTTTGGGATAAAATTTTGGATCTTTACTTTTAGAGAAACTTTTAAATTCTTTATTTATTTCATAAGTAGAGCAAAAATCGATTCGAACCTAAATGAATTTTATTAAATTATTTTTCACACAATAAAAATTTATGCAAAGGCACGAATGCATCAAATAATTCAAATAAATTATAAAAGTTTTTAGAAAATCACATTTTGCACTATTTTAAATTATCAACAGTCTAACTAAATCTTTGAATTTTTTTTAGAAAATCTCTTCAAAAAAAGATTTTTTAGAAAATTCACAAAATCATTTGTTTTATTTAGTGTTTTCTATTCACAACCCAAAATAGAATTTTTGGGGTGTGATAAATTTCCCCCCTTTAACAAGAATCTCGTCCCATGATTCGCTAAAGCCTCAGTCACTACAAAAGAAGCAAATCACTCAAGTTCATAATAACAAACCAATCAACCTAGCTAAAGCACACTAACATGATAGGGTCCTTATGCAAACACACTAGCACTCAACCTTATCATCGTTACTATCGTTAAAAGCGCTCAAGCTAAAAACCTACTTATGAAAAGGCTTAGGGATAGAATGATCTTGAAATCTTCGTCTTACAAAATCATTTATTTTATTTAGTGTTTTCTATTCACAACCCAAAATAGAATTTTTGGGTGTCATAAATTACCCCCTTTAACAAGAATCTCGTCCCATGATTCGCTAAAGCTACAATCATTACAAAAAGAAGCAAATCACTCAAGTTCATAACAACAAACCAATCAACCTAGCTAAAGCACACTAACATGATAGGGTCCTTAGGCAAACACACTAGCACTCAACCTTATCATCGTTACTATCGTTAAAAGCGCTCAAGCTAGAAACCTACTTATGAAAAGGCATAGGGATAGAACGATCTTGAAATCTTCGTCTTCTTTTAGTGTGATGGTTCTTCTTGCTTGACATAGAATCTTCCTCTTTTGCAAGACTCATGGTAGAATCATCATCATCTTTGTTTATTCTTAGAGAACGAAGGGTTGCGGTCAAAAGTTTTGTTTTGAAACAAAGCATCTAGAGAGAAGGTCAAGTTGAGAATAAGAAGAAGGCTAAGATGTGAATAGCTAAGAATAAGAAAAGGCCAAGATGAAAATAGACTTTATTTTTACTAAAATAGTATTAAAAGACAACCATTTCTACCTAGGCCGATGTCGTATGGTCAACCAGGCTTTAATACCATTCCATCACACCCGATTTTAAGGACAAAATCGAATGCACAACATATGTATGCCACGATCAATTATTCATACATATGTCGACTTCATTATAGTATCAAAATCTAAGTTGCTTACATAACGAAACATTATTACAAAATGACCCGTGGGTCTAAAAGAAAATTCTCATAAACTTCTAGTGCAAATGGACACCATCTTCATAGAAAGGTTGACAGGGGGCATCACCAGCCTAGTACACGTCATTAGGGTCGAAGGCACCGTCTTCCATGTATTGATCCTCACCATCTCCAGCATCTAGGTGGGGTAGCTAGGGTGACAAAGAGGAAGGGTGAGTGCATCGAAATGTACTCCGCAAGTGTAGGAAAAGTGTGACATGAGGCTTAAAGCACGGATAGGCTAACTTGCTTTGACTAGCACCTAAGCGACACACCTATTACCTTAATTTCCTTTACACCTAATTACTTTATGAAATTCTTCCTTCTCCTTAGAGGACCAAACCAACAATTAGATCCCATCCAAGTCAACCACGAGAACCACCAATTCCCTTACCAAGGGAACCACCCATCTAAAACCAAAGCCATCTAACCAAGAAGAAGTCTAGGCTGCTCTTGATCGTGAGCATGTCTGATATACCCGTTTTACACTCTATACAGGTTACACATCTTTACCCACACGTCATGTTATCCCAATCAAGCTCCACAATACCTAGGTGCTTAGAGAGAGGGGAGGAGGGCCGAGAGGTAGGAAGAGATGGATTTCAGCCTTTTTCTTTTTTTCAATATCATTTTAAGCTCAAATTCAATCCTTTTTCAAACCAAACTTGTTTTCAAATAATTTCTAGGTTTTGGAAACCAAAACTAGCTTTTTGGGATAAAATTTTGGATCTTTACTTTTAGAGAAACTTTTAAATTCTTTATTTATTTCATAAGTAGAGCAAAAATCGATTCGAACCTAACTGAATTTTATTAAATTATTTTTCACACAATAAAAATTTATGCAAAGGCACGAATGCATCAAATAATTCAAATAAATTATAAAAGTTTTTAGAAAATCACATTTTGCACTATTTTAAATTATCAACAGTCTAACTAAATCTTTGAATTTTTTTTAGAAAATCTCTTCAAAAAAAGATTTTTTAGAAAATTCACAAAATCATTTATTTTATTTAGTGTTTTCTATTCACAACCCAAAATAGAATTTTAGGGGTGTGATAAATTTCCCCCCTTTAACAAGAATCTCGTCCCATGATTCGCTAAAGCCTCAGTCACTACAAAAGAAGCAAATCACTAGTTCATAATAACAAACCAATCAACCTAGCTAAAGCACACTAACATGATAGGGCTCTTAGGCAAACACACTAGCACTCAACCTTATCATCGTTACTATCGTAAAAAGCGCTCAAGCTAAAAACCTACTTATGAAAAGGCTTAGGGATAGAATGACCTTGAAATCTTCGTCTTACAAAATCATTTATTTTATTTAGTGTTTTCTATTCACAACCCAAAATAGAATTTTTGGGTGTCATAAATTACCCCCTTTAACAAGAATCTCGTCCCGTGATTCGCTAAAGCTACAATCATTACAAAAGAAGCAAATCACTCAAGTTCATAATAACAAACCAATCAACCTAGCTAAAGCACACTAACATGATAGGGTCCTTAGGCAAACACACTAGCACTCAACCTTATCATCGTTACTATCGTTAAAAGCGCTCAAGCTAAAAACCTACTTATGAAAAGGCATAGGGATAGAACGATCTTGAAATCTTCGTCTTCTTTTAGTGTGATGGTTCTTCTTGCTTGACATAGAATCTTCCTATTTTGCAAGACTCATTGTAGAATCATCATCTTCTTTGTTTATTCTTAGATAACGAAGGGTTGCGGTCAAAAGTTTTGTCTTGAAACAAAGCATCCAGAGAGAAGGTCAAGTTGAGAATAAGAAGAAGGCTAAGATGTGAATAGCTAAGAATAAAAAAAGGCCAAGATGAAAATAGACTTTATTTTTACTAAAATAGTATTAAAAGACAACCATTTCTACCTAGGCCGACGTCGTACGATCAACCAGGCTTTAATACCATTCCATCACACCCGATTTTAAGGACAAAATCGAATGCACAACATATGTATGCCACGATCAATTATTCATACATATGTCGACTTCATTATAGTATCAAAATCTAAGTTGCTTACATAACGAAACATTATTACAAAACAACTCGTGGGTCTAAAAGAAAATTCTCATAAACTTCTAGTGCAAATGGACACCATCTTCATAGAAAGGTTGACTGGGGGCATCACCAGCCTAGTACACGTCATTAGGGTCAAAGGCACCGTCTTCCATGTATTGATCCTCACCATCTCCAGCATCTAGGTGGGGTAGCTAGGGTGACAAAGAGGAAGGGTGAGTGCTTCGAAATGTACTCCGCAAGTGTAGGAAAAGTGTGACATGAGGCTTAAAGCAAGGATAGGCTAACTTGCTTTGACCAGCACCTAAGCGACACACCTATTACCTTAATTTCCTTTACACCTAATTACTTTATGAAATTCTTCCTTCTCCTTAGAGGACCAAACCAACAATTGGATCCCATCCAAGTCAACCACGAGAACCACCAATTCCCTTACCAAGGGAACCACCCATCTAAAACCAGAGCCATCTAACCAAGAAGAAGTCTAGGCTGCTCTTGATCGTGAGCATGTCTGATATACCCGTTTTACACTCTATACAGGTTACACATCTTTACCCACACATCATGTTATCCCAATCAAGCTCCACAATACCTAGGTGCTTAGAGAGAGGGGAGGAGGGTCGAGAGGTAGGGAGAGATGGATTTCAGCCTTTTTCTTTTTTTTCAATATCATTTTAAGCTCAAATTCAATCCTTTTTCAAACCAAACTTGTTTTCAAATAATTTCTAGGTTTTGGAAATCAAAACTAGCTTTTTGGGATAAAATTTTGGATCTTTACTTTTAGAGAAACTTTTAAATTCTTTATTTATTTCATAAGTAGAGCAAAAATCGATTCGAACCTAAATGAATTTTATTAAATTATTTTTCACACAATAAAAATTTATGCAAAGGCACGAATGCATCAAATAATTCAAATAAATTATAAAAGTTTTTAGAAAATCACATTTTGCACTATTTTAATTTATCAACAGTCTAACTAAATCTTTGAATTTTTTTAGAAAATCTCTTCAAAAAAAGATTTTTTAGAAAATTCACAAAATCATTTATTTTATTTAGTGTTTTCTATTCACAACCCAAAATAGAATTTTAGGGGTGTGATAAATTTCCCCCCTTTAACAAGAATCTCGTCCCATGATTCGCTAAAGCCTCAGTCACAACAAGAGAAGCAAATCACTAGTTCATAATAACAAACCAATCAACCTAGCTAAAGCACACTAACATGATAGGGTCCTTATGCAAACACACTAGCACTCAACCTTATCATCGTTACTATCGTTAAAAGCGCTCAAGCTAAAAACCTACTTATGAAAAGGCTTAGGGATAGAATGATCTTGAAATCTTCGTCTTACAAAATCATTTATTTTATTTAGTGTTTTCTATTCACAACCCAAAATAGAATTTTTGGGTGTCATAAATTACCCCCTTTAACAAGAATCTCATCCCATGATTCGCTAAAGCTACAATCATTACAAAAAGAAGCAAATCACTCAAGTTCATAATAACAAACCAATCAACCTAGCTAAAGCACACTAACATGATAGGGTCCTTAGGCAAACACACTAGCACTCAACCTTATCATCGTTACTATCGTTAAAAGCGCTCAAGCTAAAAACCTACTTATGAAAAGGCATAGGGATAGAACGATCTTGAAATCTTCGTCTTCTTTTAGTGTGATGGTTCTTCTTGCTTGACATAGAATCTTCCTCTTTTGCAAGACTCATGGTAGAATCATCATCATCTTTGTTTATTCTTAGAGAACAAAGGGTTGCGGTCAAAAGTTTTGTTTTGAAACAAAGCATCTAGAGAGAAGGTCAAGTTGAGAATAAGAAGAAGGCTAAGATGTGAATAGCTAAGAATAAGAAAAGGCCAAGATGAAAATAGACTTTATTTTTACTAAAATAGTATTAAAAGACAACCATTTCTACCTAGGCCGATGTCGTATGGTCAACTAGGCTTTAATACCATTCCATCACACCCGATTTTAAGGACAAAATCGAATGCACAACATATGTATGCCACGATCAATTATTCATACATATGTCGACTTCATTATAGTATCAAAATCTAAGTTGCTTACATAACGAAACATTATTACAAAATGACCCGTGGGTCTAAAAGAAAATTCTCATAAACTTCTAGTGCAAATGGACACCATCTTCATAGAAAGGTTGACAGGGGGCATCACCAGCCTAGTACACGTCATTAGGGTCGAAGGCACCGTCTTCCATGTATTGATCCTCACCATCTCCAGCATCTAGGTGGGGTAGCTAGGGTGACAAAGAGGAAGGGTGAGTGCATCGAAATGTACTCCGCAAGTGTAGGAAAAGTGTGACATGAGGCTTAAAGCACGGATAGGCTAACTTGCTTTGACTAGCACCTAAGCGACACACCTATTACCTTAATTTCCTTTACACCTAATTACTTTATGAAATTCTTCCTTCTCCTTAGAGGACCAAACCAACAATTGGATCCCATCCAAGTCAACCACGAGAACCACCAATTCCCTTACCAAGGGAACCACCCATCTAAAACCAAAGCCATCTAACCAAGAAGAAGTCTAGGCTGCTCTTGATCGTGAGCATGTCTGATATACCCGTTTTACACTCTATACAGGTTACACATCTTTACCCACACGTCATGTTATCCCAATCAAGCTCCACAATACCTAGGTGCTTAGAGAGAGGGGAGGAGGGCCGAGAGGTAGGGAGAGATGGATTTCAGCCTTTTTCTTTTTTTCAATATCATTTTAAGCTCAAATTCAATCCTTTTTCAAACCAAACTTGTTTTCAAATAATTTCTAGGTTTTGGAAACCAAAACTAGCTTTTTGGGATAAAATTTTGGATCTTTACTTTTAGAGAAAGTTTTAAATTCTTTATTTATTTCATAAGTAGAGCAAAAATCGATTCGAACCTAACTGAATTTTATTAAATTATTTTTCACACAATAAAAATTTATGCAAAGGCACGAATGCATCAAATAATTCAAATAAATTATAAAAGTTTTTAGAAAATCACATTTTGCACTATTTTAAATTATCAACAGTCTAACTAAATCTTTGAATTTTTTTTAGAAAATCTCTTCAAAAAAAGATTTTTTAGAAAATTCACAAAATCATTTATTTTATTTAGTGTTTTCTATTCACAACCCAAAATAGAATTTTAGGGGTGTGATAAATTTCCCCCCTTTAACAAGAATCTCGTCCCATGATTCGCTAAAGCCTCAGTCACTACAAAAGAAGCAAATCACTAGTTCATAATAACAAACCAATCAACCTAGCTAAAGCACACTAACATGATAGGGCTCTTAGGCAAACACACTAGCACTCAACCTTATCATCGTTACTATCGTTAAAAGCGCTCAAGCTAAAAACCTACTTATGAAAAGGCTTAGGGATAGAATGATCTTGAAATCTTCGTCTTACAAAATCATTTATTTTATTTAGTGTTTTCTATTCACAACCCAAAATAGAATTTTTGGGTGTCATAAATTACCCCCTTTAACAAGAATCTCATCCCGTGATTCGCTAAAGCTACAATCATTACAAAAGAAGCAAATCACTCAAGTTCATAATAACAAACCAATCAACCTAGCTAAAGCACACTAACATGATAGGGTCCTTAGGCAAACACACTAGCACTCAACCTTATCATCGTTACTATCGTTAAAAGCGCTCAAGCTAAAAACCTACTTATGAAAAGGCATAGGGATAGAACGATCTTGAAATCTTCGTCTTCTTTTAGTGTGATGGTTCTTCTTGCTTGACATAGAATCTTCCTCTTTTGCAAGACTCATTGTAGAATCATCATCTTCTTTGTTTATTCTTAGATAACGAAGGGTTGCGGTCAAAAGTTTTGTCTTGAAACAAAGCATCCAGAGAGAAGGTCAAGTTGAGAATAAGAAGAAGGCTAAGATGTGAATAGCTAAGAATAAAAAAAGGCCAAGATGAAAATAGACTTTATTTTTACTAAAATAGTATTAAAAGACAACCATTTCTACCTAGGCTGACGTCGTACGGTCAACCAGGCTTTAATACCATTCCATCACACCTGATTTTAAGGACAAAATCGAATGCACAACATATGTATGCCACGATCAATTATTCATACATATGTCGACTTCATTATAGTATCAAAATCTAAGTTGCTTACATAATGAAACATTATTACAAAATGACCCGTGGGTCTAAAAGAAAATTCTCATAAACTTCTAGTGCAAATGGACACCATCTTCATAGAAAGGTTGACGGGGGGCATCACCAGCCTAGTACACGTCATTAGGGTCGAAGGCACCGTCTTCCATGTATTGATCCTCACCATCTCCAGCATCTAGGTGGGGTAGCTAGGGTGACAAAGAGGAAGGGTGAGTGCTTCGAAATGTACTCCGCAAGTGTAGGAAAAGTGTGACATGAGGCTTAAAGCAAGGATAGGCTAACTTGCTTTGACCAGCACCTAAGCGACACACCTATTACCTTAATTTCCTTTACACCTAATTACTTTATGAAATTCTTCCTTCTCCTTAGAGGACCAAACCAACAATTGGATCCCATCCAAGTCAACCACGAGAACCACCAATTCCCTTACCAAGGGAACCACCCATCTAAAACCAGAGCCATCTAACCAAGAAGAAGTCTAGGCTGCTCTTGATCGTGAGCATGTCTGATATACCCGTTTTACACTCTATACAGGTTACACATCTTTACCCACACATCATGTTATCCCAATCAAGCTCCACAATACCTAGGTGCTTAGAGAGAGGGGAGGAGGGGCGAGAGGTAGGGAGAGATGGATTTCAGCCTTTTTCTTTTTTTCAATATCATTTTAAGCTCAAATTCAATCCTTTTTCAAACCAAACTTGTTTTCAAATAATTTCTAGGTTTTGGAAATCAAAACTAGCTTTTTGGGATAAAATTTTGGATCTTTACTTTTAGAGAAACTTTTAAATTCTTTATTTATTTCATAAGTAGAGCAAAAATCGATTCGAACCTAAATGAATTTTATTAAATTATTTTTCACACAATAAAAATTTATGCAAAGGCACGAATGCATCAAATAATTCAAATAAATTATAAAAGTTTTTAGAAAATCACATTTTGCACTATTTTAATTTATCAACAGTCTAACTAAATCTTTGAATTTTTTTAGAAAATCTCTTCAAAAAAAGATTTTTTAGAAAATTCACAAAATCATTTATTTTATTTAGTGTTTTCTATTCACAACCCAAAATAGAATTTTAGGGGTGTGATAAATTTCCCCCCTTTAACAAGAATCTCGTCCCATGATTCGCTAAAGCCTCAGTCACTACAAAAGAAGCAAATCACTAGTTCATAATAACAAACCAATCAACCTAGCTAAAGCACACTAACATGATAGGGCTCTTAGGCAAACACACTAGCACTCAACCTTATCATCGTTACTATCGTTAAAAGCGCTCAAGCTAAAAACCTACTTATGAAAAGGCTTAGGGATAGAATGATCTTGAAATCTTCGTCTTACAAAATCATTTATTTTATTTAGTGTTTTCTATTCACAACCCAAAATAGAATTTTTGGGTGTCATAAATTACCCCCTTTAACAAGAATCTCGTCCCGTGATTCGCTAAAGCTACAATCATTACAAAAGAAGCAAATCACTCAAGTTCATAATAACAAACCAATCAACCTAGCTAAAGCACACTAACATGATAGGGTCCTTAGGCAAACACACTAGCACTCAACCTTATCATCGTTACTATCGTTAAAAGTGCTCAAGCTAAAAACCTACTTATGAAAAGGCATAGGGATAGAACGATCTTGAAATCTTCATCTTCTTTTAGTGTGATGGTTCTTCTTGCTTGACATAGAATCTTCCTATTTTGCAAGACTCATTGTAGAATCATCATCTTCTTTGTTTATTCTTAGATAACGAAGGGTTGCGGTCAAAAGTTTTGTCTTGAAACAAAGCATCCAGAGAGAAGGTCAAGTTGAGAATAAGAAGAAGGCTAAGATGTGAATAGCTAAGAATAAAAAAAGGCCAAGATGAAAATAGACTTTATTTTTACTAAAATAGTATTAAAAGACAACCATTTCTACCTAGGCCGACGTCGTACGATCAACCAGGCTTTAATACCATTCCATCACACCCGATTTTAAGGACAAAATCGAATGCACAACATATGTATGCCACGATCAATTATTCATACATATGTCGACTTCATTATAGTATCAAAATCTAAGTTGCTTACATAACGAAACATTATTACAAAACGACGCGTGGGTCTAAAAGAAAATTCTCATAAACTTCTAGTGCAAATGGACACCATCTTCATAGAAAGGTTGACTGGGGGCATCACCAGCCTAGTACACGTCATTAGGGTCAAAGGCACCGTCTTCCATGTATTGATCCTCACCATCTCCAGCATCTAGGTGGGGTAGCTAGGGTGACAAAGAGGAAGGGTGAGTGCTTCGAAATGTACTCCGCAAGTGTAGGAAAAGTGTGACATGAGGCTTAAAGCAAGGATAGGCTAACTTGCTTTGACCAGCACCTAAGCGACACACCTATTACCTTAATTTCCTTTACACCTAATTACTTTATGAAATTCTTCCTTCTCCTTAGAGGACCAAACCAACAATTGGATCCCATCCAAGTCAACCACGAGAACCACCAATTCCCTTACCAAGGGAACCACCCATCTAAAACCAGAGCCATCTAACCAAGAAGAAGTCTAGGCTGCTCTTGATCGTGAGCATGTCTGATATACCCGTTTTACACTCTATACAGGTTACACATCTTTACCCACACATCATGTTATCCCAATCAAGCTCCACAATACCTAGGTGCTTAGAGAGAGGGGAGGAGGGCCGAGAGGTAGGGAGAGATGGATTTCAGCCTTTTTCTTTTTTTCAATATCATTTTAAGCTCAAATTCAATCCTTTTTCAAACCAAACCTGTTTTCAAATAATTTCTAGGTTTTGGAAATCAAAACTAGCTTTTTGGGATAAAATTTTGGATCTTTACTTTTAGAGAAACTTTTAAATTCTTTATTTATTTCATAAGTAGAGCAAAAATCGATTCGAACCTAAATGAATTTTATTAAATTATTTTTCACACAATAAAAATTTATGCAAAGGCACGAATGCATCAAATAATTCAAATAAATTATAAAAGTTTTTAGAAAATCACATTTTGCACTATTTTAATTTATCAACAGTCTAACTAAATCTTTGAATTTTTTTAGAAAATCTCTTCAAAAAAAGATTTTTTAGAAAATTCACAAAATCATTTATTTTATTTAGTGTTTTCTATTCACAACCCAAAATAGAATTTTAGGGGTGTGATAAATTTCCCCCCTTTAACAAGAATCTCGTCCCATGATTCGCTAAAGCCTCAGTCACTACAAAAGAAGCAAATCACTAGTTCATAATAACAAACCAATCAACCTAGCTAAAGCACACTAACATGATAGGGCTCTTAGGCAAACACACTAGCACTCAACCTTATCATCGTTACTATCGTTAAAAGCGCTCAAGCTAAAAACCTACTTATGAAAAGGCTTAGGGATAGAATGATCTTGAAATCTTCGTCTTACAAAATCATTTATTTTATTTAGTGTTTTCTATTCACAACCCAAAATAGAATTTTTGGGTGTCATAAATTACCCCCTTTAACAAGAATCTCGTCCCGTGATTCGCTAAAGCTACAATCATTACAAAAGAAGCAAATCACTCAAGTTCATAATAACAAACCAATCAACCTAGCTAAAGCACACTAACATGATAGGGTCCTTAGGCAAACACACTAGCACTCAACCTTATCATCGTTACTATCGTTAAAAGTGCTCAAGCTAAAAACCTACTTATGAAAAGGCATAGGGATAGAACGATCTTGAAATCTTCATCTTCTTTTAGTGTGATGGTTCTTCTTGCTTGACATAGAATCTTCCTATTTTGCAAGACTCATTGTAGAATCATCATCTTCTTTGTTTATTCTTAGATAACGAAGGGTTGCGGTCAAAAGTTTTGTCTTGAAACAAAGCATCCAGAGAGAAGGTCAAGTTGAGAATAAGAAGAAGGCTAAGATGTGAATAGCTAAGAATAAAAAAAGGCCAAGATGAAAATAGACTTTATTTTTACTAAAATAGTATTAAAAGACAACCATTTCTACCTAGGCCGACGTCGTACGATCAACCAGGCTTTAATACCATTCCATCACACCCGATTTTAAGGACAAAATCGAATGCACAACATATGTATGCCACGATCAATTATTCATACATATGTCGACTTCATTATAGTATCAAAATCTAAGTTGCTTACATAACGAAACATTATTACAAAACGACGCGTGGGTCTAAAAGAAAATTCTCATAAACTTCTAGTGCAAATGGACACCATCTTCATAGAAAGGTTGACTGGGGGCATCACCAGCCTAGTACACGTCATTAGGGTCAAAGGCACCGTCTTCCATGTATTGATCCTCACCATCTCCAGCATCTAGGTGGGGTAGCTAGGGTGACAAAGAGGAAGGGTGAGTGCTTCGAAATGTACTCCGCAAGTGTAGGAAAAGTGTGACATGAGGCTTAAAGCAAGGATAGGCTAACTTGCTTTGACCAGCACCTAAGCGACACACCTATTACCTTAATTTCCTTTACACCTAATTACTTTATGAAATTCTTCCTTCTCCTTAGAGGACCAAACCAACAATTGGATCCCATCCAAGTCAACCACGAGAACCACCAATTCCCTTACCAAGGGAACCACCCATCTAAAACCAGAGCCATCTAACCAAGAAGAAGTCTAGGCTGCTCTTGATCGTGAGCATGTCTGATATACCCGTTTTACACTCTATACAGGTTACACATCTTTACCCACACATCATGTTATCCCAATCAAGCTCCACAATACCTAGGTGCTTAGAGAGAGGGGAGGAGGGCCGAGAGGTAGGGAGAGATGGATTTCAGCCTTTTTCTTTTTTTCAATATCATTTTAAGCTCAAATTCAATCCTTTTTCAAACCAAACTTGTTTTCAAATAATTTCTAGGTTTTGGAAATCAAAACTAGCTTTTTGGGATAAAATTTTGGATCTTTACTTTTAGAGAAACTTTTAAATTCTTTATTTATTTCATAAGTAGAGCAAAAATCGATTCGAACCTAAATGAATTTTATTAAATTATTTTTCACACAATAAAAATTTATGCAAAGGCACGAATGCATCAAATAATTCAAATAAATTATAAAAGTTTTTAGAAAATCACATTTTGCACTATTTTAATTTATCAACAGTCTAACTAAATCTTTGAATTTTTTTAGAAAATCTCTTCAAAAAAAGATTTTTTAGAAAATTCACAAAATCATTTATTTTATTTAGTGTTTTCTATTCACAACCCAAAATAGAATTTTAGGGGTGTGATAAATTTCCCCCCTTTAACAAGAATCTCGTCCCATGATTCGCTAAAGCCTCAGTCACTACAAGAGAAGCAAATCACTAGTTCATAATAACAAACCAATCAACCTAGCTAAAGCACACTAACATGATAGGGTCCTTATGCAAACACACTAGCACTCAACCTTATCATCGTTACTATCGTTAAAAGCGCTCAAGCTAAAAACCTACTTATGAAAAGGCTTAGGGATAGAATGATCTTGAAATCTTCGTCTTACAAAATCATTTATTTTATTTAGTGTTTTCTATTCACAACCCAAAATAGAATTTTTGGGTGTCATAAATTACCCCCTTTAACAAGAATCTCGTCCCATGATTCGCTAAAGCTACAATCATTACAAAAAGAAGCAAATCACTCAAGTTCATAATAACAAACCAATCAACCTAGCTAAAGCACACTAACATGATAGGGTCCTTAGGCAAACACACTAGCACTCAACCTTATCATCGTTACTATCGTTAAAAGCGCTCAAGCTAAAAACCTACTTATGAAAAGGCATAGGGATAGAACGATCTTGAAATCTTCGTCTTCTTTTAGTGTGATGGTTCTTCTTGCTTGACATAGAATCTTCCTCTTTTGCAAGACTCATTGTAGAATCATCATCTTCTTTGTTTATTCTTAGATAATGAAGGGTTGCGGTCAAAAGTTTTGTTTTGAAACAAAGCATCTAGAGAGAAGGTCAAGTTGAGAATAAGAAGAAGGCTAAGATGTGAATAGCTAAGAATAAGAAAAGGCCAAGATGAAAATAGACTCTGCAAGTGTAGGAAAAGTGTGACATGAGGCTTAAAGCAAGGATAGGCTAACTTGCTTTGACCAGCACCAAAGCGACACACCTATTACCTTAATTTCCTTTGCACCTAATTACTATGTGAAATTCTTCCTTCTCCTCAGAGGACCAAACCAACAATTGGATCACATCCAAGTCAACCACGAGAACCACCAATTGCCTTACCAAGGGAACCACCCATCCAAAACTAGAGCCATCTAATCGAGAAGAAGTCTAGGCTGCTCTTGACCGTGAGCATGTCTGATATACCCGTTTTACACTCTGTATAGGTTACACATCTTTACCCACAAGTCGTGTTTTCCCAATCAAGCTCCACAATACCTAGGTGCTTAGAGAGAGGGGAGGAGGGCCGAGAGGTTGGGAGAGATGGATTTCAGCCTTTTTCTTTTTTTTTCAAAATCATTTTAAGCTCAAATTCAATCCTTTTTCAAACCAAACTTGTTTTCAAATCATTTCTAGGTTTTGGAAATCAAAACTAGCTTTTTAGGATAAAATTTTGGAACTTTAGTTTTTGAGAAACTCTTAAATTCTTTATTTATTTCATAAATAGAGCAAAAATCGATTCGAACCAAAATGAATTTTATTAAATTATTTTTCACGCAATGAAAATTTATGCAAAGGCACGAATGCATCAAATAATTCAAATAAATTATAAAAGTTTTTAGAAAATCACATTTTGCACTATTTTAAATTATCAATAGTCTAACCAAATCTTAGAATTTTTTTAGAAAATCTCTTCAAAAAAGATTTTTTAGAAAATTCACAAAATCATTTATTTTATTTAGTGTTTTCTATTCACAACCTAAAATAGAATTTTTGGGGTGTGATAAATTACCCCCCTTTAACAAGAATCTCATCCCATGATTCGCTAAAGCCTCAGTCACTACAAAAGAAGCAAATCACTCAAGTTCATAATAACAAACCAATCAACCTAGCTAAAGCACACTAACATGAAAGGGTCCTTAGGCAAACACACTAGCACTCAACCTTATCATCGTTACTATCGTTAAAAGCGCTCAAGCTAAAAACCTACTTATGAAAAGGCTTAGGGATAGAACGATCTTGAAATCTTCATCCTCTTTTAGTGTGATGGTTCTTCTTACTTGACGTAGAATCTTCCTCTTTCGCAAGACTCATTGTAGAATCATCATCTTCTTTGTTGATTCTTGGATAACGAAGGGTTGCAATCAAAAGTTTTGTTTTGAAACAAAGCATCCAGAGAGAAGGTCAAGTTGAGAATAAGAAGAAGGCTAAGATGTGAATAGCTAAGAATAAGAAAAGGCCAAGGTGAAAATAGACTTTGTTTTTACTAAAATAGTATTAAAAGACAACCATTTCTACCTAGGCTGACTTCGTACGGTCAACCACGCTCTAATACCATTCCATCACATCCGATTTTAAGGACAAAATTGAATGCACAACATATGTATGCCATGATCAATTATTCATACATATGTTGACTTCATTATAGTATCAAAATCTGAGTTGCTTACATAATGAAACATTATTACAAAATGACCCGTGGGTCTAAAAGAAAAATCTCATAAACTTATAGCGCAAATGGACACCATCTTCATAGAAAGGTTGACCGAGGGCAGCACCAGCCTAGTACACATCATTGGGGTCGAAGGCACCATCTTCCATGTATTGCTCCTCACCATCTCGAGCATCTAGGTGGGGTCGCTATGGGGACAAAGAGGAAGGGTGAGTGCATCGAAATGTACTCCACAAGTGTAGGAAAATTATGACCTGAGGCTTAAAGCAAGGATAGGCTAACTTGCTTTGACCAGCACCTAAGCGACACACCTATTACCTTAATTTCCTTTACACCTAATTACTTTGTGAAATTCTTCCTTCTCCTCAGAGGACCAAACCAATAATTGGATCCCTTCCAAGTCAACCACGAGAACCACCAATTCCCTTACTAAGGGAACCACCCATCTAAACCCAGAGCCATCTAATCAAGAAGAAGTCTAGGCTGCTCTTGACCGTGAGCATGTCTGATATACCAGTTTTACACTCTGTAGAGGTTACACATCTTTACCCACAAGTCATGTTTTCCCAATCAAGCTCCACAATACCTAGGTGCTTAGAGAGAGGGGAGGAGGGCCAAGAGGTAGGGAGAGATGGATTTTAGCCTTTTTCTTTTTTTTTTTTGCAAAATCATTTTAAGCTCAAATTCCATCCTTTTTAAACCAAACTTGTTTTCAAATCATTTCTAGCTTTTGGAAATCAAAACTAGCTTTTTGGGATAAAATTTTGGAACTTTACTTTTAGAGAAACTTTTAAATTCTTTATTTATTTCATAAATAGAGCACAAATCGATTCGAACCTAAATGAATTTTATTAAATTATTTTTTACACAATAAAAATTTATGCAAAGGCATTAATGCATCAAATAATTCAAATAAATTATAAAAGTTTTAACGAAATCACATTTTGCACTATTTTAAATTATCAACAGTCTAACTAAATCTTAGAATTTTTTTAGAAAATCTCTTCAAAAAAGGATTTTTTAGAAAATTCACAAAATCATTTATTTTATTTAGTTTTTTCTATTCACAACCTAAAATAGAATTTTTGGGGTGTGATAAATTACCCCATTTAACAAGAATCTTGTCCCGTGATTCGCTAAAGCTACAGTCATTACAAAAGAAGCAAATCACTCAAGTTCACAATAACAAACCAATCAACCGAGCTAAAGCACACTAACATGATAGGGTCCTTAAGCAAACAAACTAGCACTGAACCTTATCATCGTTACTATCGTTAAAAGCGCTCAAGCTAAAAACCTACTTATGAAAAGGCTTAGGGATAGAACGATCTTGAAATCTTTGTCTTCTTTTAGTGTGATGGTTCTTCTTACTTGACGTAGAATCTTCCTCTTTTGCAAGACTCATTGTAGTATCATCATCTTCTTTGTTGATTCTTGGATAACGAAGGGTTGCGATCAAAAGTTTTGTTTTGAAACAAAGCATGTAGAGAGAAGGTCAAGTTGAGAATAAGAAGAAGGCTAAGATGTGAATAGCTAAGAATAAGAAAAGGCCAAGATGAAAATAGACTTTGTTTTTACTAAAATAGTATTAAAAGACAACCATTTCTACCTAGGCTGACGTCGTACGGTCAACCATGCTCTAATACCATTCCATCACACCTGATTTTAAGGACAAAATCGAATGCACAACATAAGTATGCCACAATCAATTATTCATACATATGTTGACTTCATTATAGTATCAAAACCTAAGTTGCTTACATAACGAAACATTATTACAAAATGACCCGTGGGTCTAAAAGAAAAATCTCATAAACTTCTAGCGCAAATGGACACCATCTTCATAGAAAGGTTGATTGGGGGCACCACCAGCCTAGTACACGTCATCGGGGTCGAAGGCACCATCTTCCACGTATTGCTCCTCACCATCTCCAGCATCTAGGTGGGGTAGCTAGGGGGACAAAGAGGAAGGGTGAGTGCATCAAAATGTACTCCGCAAGTGTAGGAAAAGTATGACATGAGGCTTAAAGCAAGGATAGGCTAACTTGCTTTGACCAGCACCTAAGCGACACACCTATTACCCTAATTTCCTTTACACCTAATTATTCTATGAAATTCTTCCTTCTCCTTAGAGGACCAAACCAACAATTGGATCCCATCTAAGTCAACCACAAGAACCACCAATTCCCTTACCAAGGGAACCCCCCATCTAAAACTAGAGCCATCTAATCGAGAAGAAGTCCAGGCTGCTCTTGACCGTGAGCATGTCTGATATACCAGTTTTACACTCTGTAGAGGTTACACATCTTTACCCACAAGTCGTGTTTTCCCAATCAAGCTCCACAATACCTAGGTGCTTAGAGAGAGGGGAGGAGGGCCGAGAGTTAGGGAGAGATGGGTTTCAACCTTTTTCTTTTTTTTTTGCAAAATCATCTTAAGCTCAATTTCAATCCTTTTTCAAACCAAAGTTGTTTTCAAATCATTTCTAGGTTTTGGAAATCAAAACTAGCTTTTTGGGATAAAATTTTGCAACTTTACTTTTAGAGAAACTTTTAAATTCTTTATTTATTTCATAAATAGAGCAAAAATCAATTCGAACCTAAATGAATTTTATTAAATTATTTTTCACACAATAAAAATTTATGCAAAGGCATGAATGCATCAAATAATTCAAATAAATTATAAAAGTTTTTACAAAATCACATTTTGAACTATTTTAAATTATCAATAGTCTAATTAAATCTTAGAATTTTTTTAGAAAATCTATTCAAAAAAGGATTTTTTTAGAAAATTCACAAAATCATTTATTTTATTTAGTGTTTTCTATTCACAACCCAAAATAGAATTTTTGGGGTGTGATAAATTACCCCCTTTAACAAGAATCTTGTCCCGTGATTCGCTAAAGCTATAGTCACTACAAAAGAAGCAAATCACTCAAGTTCATAATAACAAACCAATCAACCTAGCTAAAGCACACTAACATGATAGGGTCCTTTAGCAAACATACTAGCACTCAACTTTATCATCGTTACTATCATTAAAAGCGCTCAAGCTAAAAACCTACTTATGAAAAGGCTTAGGGATAGAACGATCTTGAAATCTTCGTCTTCTATTAGTGTGATGGTTCTTCTTACTTGATGTAGAATCTTCCTCTTTCGCAAGACTCATTGTAGAATCATCATCTTCTTTGTTGATTCTTGGATAACGAAGGGTTGTGATCAAAAGTTTTGTTTTGAAAGAAAGCATCTAGAGAGAAGGTCAAGTTGAGAATAAGAAGGCTAAGATGTGAATAGCTAAGAATAAGAAATGGCCAAGATGAAAATAGACTTTGTTTTTACTAAATTAGTATTACAAGACAACCATTTCTACCTAGGCTGACGTGGTATGATCAACCAAGCTCTAATACCATTCCATCACACCCGATTTTAAGGACAAAATAGAATGCACAACATATGTATGCCACGATCAATTATTCATACATATGTCGACTTCATTAAAGTATCAAAATCTGAGTTGCTTAGATAACGAAACATTATTACAAAATGACCCGTGGGTCTAAAAGAAAAATCTCATAAACTTCTAGCGCAAATGGACACCATCTTCATAGAAAGGTCGACTGGGAGCAGCACCAGCCTAGTACACGTCATCGGGGTTAAAGGCACTATCTTCCACATATTGCTCCTCACCATCTCCAGCATCTAGGTGGGGTAGCTAGGGGGACAAAGAGGAAGGGTGAGTGCATCAAAATGTACTCCACAAGTGTAGGAAAAGTATGACATGAGGCTTCAAGCAAGGATAGGCTAACTTGCTTTGACCAGCACCAAAGCGACACACCTATTACCTTAATTTCCTTTACACCTAATTACTATGTGAAATTCTTCCTTCTCCTCAGAGGACCAAACCAACAATTGGATCCCATCCAAGTCAACCACCAGAACCACCAATTCCTTTACCAAGGGAACCACCCATCTAAAACAGAGCCATCTAATCGAGAAGAAGTCCAGGCTGCTCTTGACCATGAGCATGTATGATATACCAGTTTTACACTCTGTATAGGTTACACATCTTTACCCATAAGTCATGTTTTCCCAATCAAGCTCCACAATACCTAGGTGCTTAGAGAGAGGGGAGGAGGGCCGAGAGGTAGGGAGAGATGGATTTCAGCCTTTTTCTTTTTTTTTTGCAAAATCATTTTAAGCTCAAATCCAATCCTCTTTCAAACCAAACTTGTTTTCAAATCATTTCTAGGTTTTGGAAATCAAAACTAGCTTTTTGGGATAAAATTTTGGAACTTCACTTTTAGAGAAACTTTAAAATTCTTTATTTATTTCATAAATAGAGCAAAAATCGATTCGAACCTAAATGAATTTTATTAAATTATTTTTCACACAATAAAAATTTATGCAAAGGCATGAATGCATCAAATAATTCAAATAAATTATAAAAGTTTTAACAAAATCACATTTTGCACAATTTTAAATTATCAACAGTCTAACTAAATCTTAGAATTTTTTTAGAAAATCTCTTCAAAAAGGGATTTTTTAGAAAATTCACAAAATCATTTATTTTATTTAGTGTTTTCTATTCATAACCCAAAATAGAATTTTTGGGTGTGATAAATTACCCCCTTTAATAAGAATCTTGTCCTGTGATTCGCTAAAGCTACAGTCACTACAAAAGAAGCAAATCACTCAAGTTCATAATAACAAACCAATCAACCTAGCTAAAGCACACTAACATGATAGGGTCCTTTGGCAAACATATTGGCACTCAACCTTATCATCGTTACTATCATTAAAAGCGCTCAAGCTAAAAACCTACTTATGAAAAGGCTTAGGGCTATAACAATCTTGAAATCTTCATCTTCTTTTAGTGTGATGGTTCTTCTTACTTGACATAGAATCTTCCTCTTTCGCAAGACTCATTGTAGAATCATCATCTTCTTTGTTGATTCTTGGATAACAAAGGGTTGCGATCAAAAGTTTTGTTTTGAAAGAAAGCATCTAGAGAGAAGGTCAAGTTGAGAATAAGAAGAAGGCTAAGGTGTGAATAGCTAAGAATAAGAAAAGGCCAAGGTGAAAATAGACTTTGTTTTTACTAAAATAGTATTAAAAGACAACCATTTCTACCTAGGCTAACGTCGTACGGTCTACCAGGCTCTAATACCATTCCATCACACCCGATTTTAAGGACAAAATTGAATGCACAACATATGTATGCCACAATCAATTATTCATACATATGTCGACTGCATTATAGTATCAAAATCTGAGTTGCTTACATAATGAAACATTATTACAAAATGACCCGTGGGTCTAAAAGAAAAATCTCATAAACTTCTAGCGCAAATGGACACCATCTTCATAGAAAGGTTGACCGGGGGCAGCACTGTAACACCTCTAGTGTTTTGACCTAGCACTAAAACTTGCCATGTCATCATATGCATTGCAAAGCATTCATAAGGTAGAAAATTTTGAATGCATTCACTAAATAAGCTTTATTTCATAATGTTGTTATTTCATGTGATGTGATTCAAAACCCTAAATAAAGATCATGACCACAAGGGTCAAATTTCATGTGATCATGTGAGGTCATGTGTCATTTGACTCAAATAACCCTAATGGGCCATGTTACTGGTCAAAAATCAAAGTTAAAGAAAAAGGAAAACAAATCAAATTTGAATTCAAATTCAAATCATAAAAGTCCTTTTTGCCCCTTTTGACTAATTCAAAATCCATGTGGAATTTGGGGTTGAGGGAAAAAGCAAAGTTGAAGATTATTTTATGTGGATCAACTTTGGTATTCAAAAATTTTCAAGTTTACATATAAAATTTGGAGTAATTTTGAAATGATTCAAATGCTTAAATGCACCCCAAATTCAAATTTCAAAATGGAGGCAGAATTTGAAAATGTTCCTTGAAGCAAAGTTGTAGAGTTTGAAAAGTTGAGCAACTTTCATTTTTGGAGATTTTCAACTTCTTTAGAAAATGTGTGAGTAATTTGCAAAATTAATGTAGTGCCAATTCTATAAATACTTCAAAATTGAAAAGCAGCCGAGCGCCACCTCTGTGCTTGCCGCCGGTGCCACGCGGTTGTCGCCGCCGATCATTTTGCGCCGCTTCTTCGCGCGATGACATGCAGCTGGTGCCGTGGCGAGTGCGAGCGTGCGTTGTCAATGCCGGGCAACCCCTTCCCGGCTATAAATAGCAGCAGCCGCCGCCGTCGTCCCTGTTTTCCCCTCTGCTCTGCTCCGCCGCCAGTTAGCTCCACCGCTCGTCGTAGCCACCATTGAGCCGCGTCCGTCGTGCCCAGCTACGCCAACGTGATCGCCTCGGCCTTGCGCTTCTCTATGGCTTGCTCACAACGTCTTCTTCCCCGTGACCGGCCGGAGCTCCGCCACCATCGACTCGACGTGGCCAGGCCGTTCCAAACCGTCTCCGTCTTCACCAAACGCACCGGCGTGATCGTGGTGAGCTACTGAACGCGATACTCACTTTGTTTTAGACTCTACTACGCCGTTGCTGGGGTTACGCCGTGAGCCGTCGTACCCGAGCCGCCATGGCCGGCGTGGAGCCTTCTCCGGTGCGCCTTCTGCCGATCTGAGGGCTGGGATGGGTTTGTAGGAGTGTGTACATCATTTGGGTGCGGGTCTGCCTCGCCAGAGAGTCACCATCGGCGCATTTTGGGCCAACCAGTGATGGCAGCACCGCCGTGACCTGTATCTGTCACTGACGAGTGGGGTCGAGCTATCAGTGAGAATGAAGGAGAAGAACAGTGAGGTTTTATTATTTTCTGATTTTGAATAGTGCTAAATCTTTGGAAATTTATAGGAAAATAATCATAGCTCCAAAAATTCTGAAATTTTGTGTGTAGCCTCTGTACATGCTCTAGTATGGCTTAAAAATATGAAACTTGAAATTTGAATAAATTTGTAATGTTCAAATATTCAGTCCATTAATTGATAAATGCAATTTCCATGATTTTTGTAGGCCACTGTATAACTCCAACAATTATGAAATTTGTTTTGGTACACTAATTTGTCATGAGGAAGCTTACATAAAATTTTGAGGTCATTTGGAAGAAGTTCATTTTTGGGCTTATTTTCAAATTAATTCAAAAATAAATAAAAGCAAACCCTAAGTGTTTGATTAGTGTTGGATCTTGTTTTGGTCATGTTTTGTGACTAGTAGGGTTTCAAGATCCATTTGGTCAAGTCACATGTGTGGTTCTTGACGGTAGGATTACAAGTTAGTTTTGTTGGCTTGCAACTGTACCATGAAGGAAAATCATATTCGGGGTGTTTTTACATTTCATGTACCGTGAAAGCATCATGTTTACGTTATCATCATGTTAAAGCATATGTTATCATTTCGTGTAGAATCCGAGAGTGAAACGATTCTAGTTGAGCAAGTTCTGGAAGAATCCCCAGTTGTCACGGGATTCGAGAATCGTGACACTGATCCGGAACCTAAGATCATCAATGAAGGCAAGCTCCGGTTTATGCATTAAACCATTACCTTGTTACATAGAAAAGTTTATCACCTATGTTACTTATTGCATTAAGTTGATTAATTCAAATGTTACCTACTTGATGCATTGCCTACCTTGTTAATTGTTTACCATCCTTGAAGATGATTTCATTTACAAAGGCGTAGAATGCTTAGTATGCTTTATGGTAGGCTTTCAAAGTAAAAGTTTTGATACAATCAAAGATGGCATTCTGGCCAAAGAAAGAAAGAAGGTAGAATGAACTAGAGACTAGTCAGGTGACTTATCTTGAATGTTGGGTAATGTTGCCGACTATGTCGCTTAAAGGCCACTCATTGTGGATCTTCTAAACGAGACACTTTGTAGTACTGGTCACATACTCCGGTAAGCCTACTTCGGCTAATCTGATACTAAGACGAATGCCCACGCACTAGGAGTGGAGAGATGGCGGGAGTAGCGTGTACCCTCGTGGCTGGAATATGGCTAGATTTGAGGTGTGCTGTGCTCTCGGGTGGCGTGGAGACGGCTTAGTATAGGAGGATCCAGTAGTGAGGTTGATATATGCAAGATTAAGTTCTACATATGTCGTGTGATAAGGAATTCCCAGCTGGGACTTGAATCAATTCGAATTGTCGATGCTCCATGGATATGGAGACTCGATTCATTACAGAAGCAATGCAGGACTGGTGAATTACTAAAATATGAGAAAAGAATGGAATGAGAAGGAATTGAATATGGGAAATGTACATTTAGTTGAGATAATGAACTAAAAGAACTTAGGGGTAAAACTTGAATATAGAATAAGAATAGTAAGCTTTTGGCAAAGAACTTTTGAATCTTGCTACATCCTTACCATGTCCCAAGCCCTGCATATCAAAAAGCCTTACACCCCTTTACATCGGGTTAGTCTTGTTGAGTACTTTTGTACTCAGGGTTTGTTAACCCTTGTTGCAGGTGAGTCGCATGCGCAGGCTTGTTTTGGTCCCTGCTGCATGTTTGTGTTTGAAGTCAATGACGATGAGGAGTGATGAATGGCCTTTGGACAAGGCACTAGTTTGTATGATAAATAAAGTTAATGTAATATTATCCCGCTACTATGGTTGTATGACACTTATGGTATTGTAAGTTTGAAAACAACTGGTTGGTAAACTATGTTACCTTAAGACTTCCGCTATCTTTACTCTGATGTATATATTTGAATAAACTATTGTAATCTGCAATGTCTACGACTGGGATCCTATTTGAAAAGAGAATCGTGGATGATTTGGGTTTCCCAAGGACACCCGACAGACCTATTGAGTTGTTGGGAACTCGTGTACGCTATCCGAGGTCTGTTAAGACAACGATAGGTGCATGTGGGTCCGATTTTCTTAGGAGGTTCTGCCACAGTTGGTATCAGAGCAGTTCCCATCTAATATCATTGTAGGTTACTTTGGAAAACCTTCAAATTGATTTGGATCAAAGAAAGTAAACTTGATATTTTAAAGTTCAAATTTCTTTCTTCTTACCTTTGATCTAGACTCAATCCTGTCTTATTTGAAAGTTCGTGGCGGATAATATGATTAGGTTTGTCCTATGTATTAAAAATCTAGTACTTATGATTATATAAATCTTTTGTACCTAGATTCGTAAGACCGATTCATGCATCATGCTTGAACACCTTGCATAATAATTCCCCTTAAGAAGTGGGTGGGTAAGTAATGTCAATCCCATTCTTGCTAACCTCCGTTATCCTCAAGCTATTCTTATAGTCCTACCCTAAATTCTACAGGCTATGGCAATGACCAAGAAAACCACACGCAAGTCCACAGGACCTCATGGAGTCCCTCGTCACCAGTTGGCACCATGAAACCATGAGCTTGGTGAAGGAAGTGCCAAGACCCTAGGAGATGAAGGATCTTCAAGCAATCCCGCCAACATAGAGAACCTTAACAAGGAGCTCAACACTCTTCGTCGAGCTCATGCCAAAGATCAAGAGGAGCTGGCAGAAATGCAAAGGGGCATCACCATGACCATGGAGCTATGGAATGAAGCCTGGACATGAGAGGATGCGGCCAATGAACACGTCCATGAGTTGGAGTTCTACATAGAAGACCTAGAGATGGACAATGCCATTCTTCATGAGAATGTCCACATGCTGTACGCTCAACTTCATCCTCCTCATGGGGATGGTGAAGTTATAGATGAAGAAATGATTGTAGATCCAGGAGAAGTCGAGAATGAAGAAGAGGAGGAGGATCCTGAGGAGTTAGTGTACTTCTCAGATGATGATGAGGTTTCATCCGATATGGGCACGGATGCCAATGACTGAGAGCTCAGAGTAGTAATAGTTCCTTTACTGCTTTCCTAGTAAACTAGGGTTGTCTTGTGGGATACAAGACATGTAATTTAAATAAGTAACCCTTTGTAGCATGAAACCTTTTTAAATGCTTTCAATAAAGAATAATGTAAGTAAACATGTTTCTCTAACAGATGCCTCGTCCTATCACCCGAACTGGTGCTAGTGGCTCGCATGACGATGATGAGTGCCCAAATCCTCCACCAATGCCTTCAACTATGGCAGATGCCATAGCCGCACTCGTCAATGCAACAGCAGAGAATGCTAGGTTGTTAAGGGAATTGGTGCAGAACCAACAGGCACCATACCCTAATCGTGGCCGTCGTAATAATGGAAATGATGAGTCAACCTATGTTGATTTCACTGACACACGTCCGCCTGTGTTCTCTAAGGCAGAAGAGTCTTTGGAAGCTGACGATTGGCTTAGGACAATAGAGCAAAAGTTTGAGCTGATTCACTATACCGAAATTCAGAAACCCAGGTTTGCGGCACAGCAACTCCGAGGAGCTGCTGGTGCCTGGTGGGCAAATTTGGTAGCAGTACAACCCGCTGGTCACCAAATCACCTAGAGGGAGTTCAAGGATGCCTTCAGGGCATACTATATTCTAGACGGTGTGATGACCATGAAGTTAGAAGAGTTCTTGGCTCTTAAGCAAGGGGAGCACCCAGTGATGCATCATGTTGGGCGCTTCAATCACCTATCGCAGTATGCTATAGAGTATGTGAATACTGACAGGAAGAAGAAGAATCATTTTCTTAGAGGCCTGAACACTAAACTTCAGACCATGATGGCAACTTGTGGTAACGCAACTTATCATGAGACAATCAACATTGCTATCGCTTCGGAGGAGAATTACCGCCGACACAAGGAGGCGAAGAAGAAGAAAATATCTGCTTCTGGATCGTCGAGTGGAAAGCATCAAAAGATAGTCTACCATCCTCAGAATCATGGCCGTGCACCATTTCGCCCACAACAAAGCCAAGGCAGGCAGCAAATCTTTATTTGCCCTGCAACTAATGCGCCTTATCCTCATCAAGCACCGTAGCAGCAAAATAATACAAATAATGCAAACTACAATGCTACTCCCCAGAATCACAATTATCCATGCTATAATTGTGGTAAACCCAGACACTTTTCCCGAGAATGTCCATATCCTACGAAGAACAATCCTGATGCACCCAAAGCCCCTGTTACTCAAGCTCAGAATCAGTACAAGGGCAATGCTCAGAACAGTCAGAAGGGTCAGGCTGAGAAGAAAACTAGAAGGGTCTTCTATACTCAGGTGGAATCTATTCCAGAAGGAGAACCAGTAATGATGGGTATGTTTCCCATTGCTAAGCATCCTGCAATTACCTTATTTGATTCTGGTGCATCCCATACATTCATCAACCGTACATTTGTTGTGAAGCATGGGATAACTATTGGGGAAACAAAAGAACCCCTGCATATCAAAAAGCCTTACACCCCTTTACGTCGGGTTAGTCTTGTTGAGTACTTTTGTACTCAGGGTTTGTTAACCCTTGTTGCAGGTGAGTCGCATGTGCAGGCTTGTTTTGGTCCCTGCTACATGTCTGTGTTTGAAGTCAATGACGATGAGGAGTGATGAATGGCCTTTGGACAAGGCACTAGTTTGTATGATAAATAAAGTTAATGTAATATTATCCCGCTACTATGGTTGTATGACACTTATGGTATTGTAAGTTTGAAAACAACTGGTTGGTAAACTATGTTACCTTAAGACTTCCGCTATCTTTACTCTGATGTATATATTTGAATAAACTGTTGTAATCTGCAATGTCTACGACTGGGATCCTGTTTGAAAAGAGAATCGTGGATGATTCGGGTTTCCTGAGGACACCCGACAGACCTGTTGAGTTGTTTGGAACTCGTGTACGCTATCCGAGGTCTGTTAAGACAACGATAGGTGCATGTGGGCCCAATTTTCTTAGGAGGTTCTGCCACAAGCACCAGCCTAGTACACGTCATCAGGGTTGAAGGCACCATCTTCCATGTATTGCTCCTCACCATCTCTAGCATCTAGGTGGGGTAGCTAGGGGGACAAAGAGGAAGGGTGAGTGCATCAAAATGTACTCCGCAAGTGTAGGAAAAGTATGACATGAGGCTTAAGGCAAGGATAGGCTAACTTGCTTTGACCAGCACCTAAGCGACACACCTATTACCTTAATTTCCTTTACATCTAATTACTGTGTGAAATTCTTCCTTCTCCTTAGAGGACCAAACCAAAAATTGGATCCCATCCAAGTCAACCATGAGAACCACCAATTCCCTTACCAAGGGAACCACCCATCTAAAACCAGAGCCATCTAATCAAGATGAAGTCCAGGCTGCTCTTGACCATGAACATGTCTGATATACCAGTTTTACACTCTATAGAGGTTACACATCTTTACCCACAAGTCATGTTTTCCCAATCAAGCTCCACAATACCTAGGTGCTTAGAGAGAGGGGAGGAGGGCCGAGAGGTAGGGAGAGATGGATTTCAACCTTTTTCTTTTTTTTTTGCAAAATCATTTTAAGCTCAAATTCAATCCTTTTTCAAACCAAACTTGTTTTCAAATCATTTTTAGGTTTTGGAAATCAAAACTAGTTTTTTGGGATAAAATTTTGGAACTTTACTTTTAGAGAAACTTTTAAATTCTTTATTTATTTCATAAATAGAGAAAAAATCGATTCGAACCTAAATGAATTTTATTAAATTATTTTTCACACAATAAAAATTTATGCAAAGGCATGAATGCATCAAATAATTCAAATAAATTATAAAAGTTTTTAGAAAATCAAATTTTGCACTATTTTGAATTATCAACAGTCTAACTAAATCTTAGAATTTTTTAGAAAATCTCTTCAAAAAAGGATTTTTTTAGAAAATTCACAAAATCATTTATTTTATTTAGTGTTTTCTATTCACACCCCAAAATAGAATTTTTGGGGTGTGATAAATTACCCCCTTTAACAAGAATCTCGTCCCATGATTCACTAAAGCTACAGTCATTACAAAAGAAGCAAATCACTCAAGTTCACAATAACAAACCAATCAACCTAGCTAAAGCACACTAACATGATAGGGTCCTTAGGCAAACACACTGGCACTCAACCTTATCATCGTTACTATTGTTAAAAGCGCTCAAGCTAAAAACCTACTTGTGAAAAGGCTTAGGGATAGAACGATCTTGAAATCTTAGTCTTCTTTTAGTGTGATGGTTCTTCTTACTTGACGTAGAATCTTCCTCTTTCACAAGACTCATTGTAGAGTCATCATCTTCTTTGTTGATTCTTGGATAACGAAGGGTTGCGATCAAAAGTTTTGTTTTGAAACAAAGCATCCAGAGAGAAGGTCAAGTTGAGAATAAGAAGAAGGCTAAGATGTGAATAGCTAAGAATAAGAAAAGGCCAAGATGAAAATAGACTTTGTTTTTACTAAAATAGTATTAGAAGACAACCATTTCTACCTAGGCTGACGTCGTACGGTCAACTAGGCTCTAATACCATTCCATCACACCTGATTTTAAGGACAAAATCGAATGCACAACATATGTATGCCACGATCAATTATTCATACATATGTCGACTTCATTATAGTATCAAAATCTGAGTTGCTTACATAACAAAACATTATTACAAAATGACCCATGGGTCTAAAAGAAAAATCTCATAAACTTCTAATGCAAATGGACACCATCTTCATAGAAAGGTTGACCGGGGGCAGCACTAGCCTAGTGCACGTCATCAGGGTCAAAGGCACCATCTTCCATGTATTGCTCCTCACCATCTCCAGCATCTAGGTGGGGTAGCTAGGGGGACAAAGAGGAAGGGTGAGTGCATTGAAATGTACTCCGCAAGTGTAGGAAAAGTATGACATGAGGCTTAAAGCAAGGATAGGCTAACTTGCTTTGACCAGCACCTAAGCGACACACCTATTACCTTAATTTCCTTTACACCTAATTACTCTGTGAAATTCTTCCTTCTCCTTAGAGGACCAAACCAACAATTGGATCCCTTCCAAGTCAACCACGAGAACCACCCATTCCCTTACCAAGGGAACCACCCATCTAAAACTAGAGCCATCTAATCGAGAAGAAGTCCAGGCTGCTCTTGACCATGAGCATGTCTGTTATACCAGTTTTACACTCTATAGAGGTTACACATCTTTACCCACAAGTCATGTTTTCCCAATCAAGCTCCACAATACCTAGGTGCTTAGAGAGAGGGGAGGAGGGCCGAGAGGTAGGGAGCGATGGATTTCAGCCTTTTTCTTTTTTTTTGCAAAATCATTTTAAGCTCAAATTCAATCCTTTTTCAAACCAAACTTGTTTTCAAATCATTTCTAGGTTTTGGAAATCAAAACTAGCTTTTTGGGATAAAATTTTGGAACTTTACTTTGAGAGAAACTTTTAAATTCTTTATTTATTTCATAAATAGAGCAAAAATCGGTTCGAACCTAAATGAATTTTTTTAAATTATTTTTCACACAACAAAAAATTATGCAAAGGTATGAATGCATCAAATAATTCAAATAAATTATAAAAGCTTTTACAAAATCACATTTTGCACTATTTTAAATTATCAATAGTCTAACTAAATCTTAGAAGTTTTTTTAGAAAATCTCTTCAAAAAAGGACTTTTTAGAAAATTCACAAAATCATTTATTTTATTTAGTGTTTTCTATTCACAACCCAAAATATATTTTTTGGGGTGTGATAAATTACCCCCTTTAAAAAGAATCTCGTCCCGTGAATCGCTAAAGCTACAGTCACTACAAAAGAAGCAAATCACTCAAGTTCATAAAAAAAACCAATCAACCTAGCTAAAGCACACTAACATGATAGGGTCCTTTGGCAAACACACTAGCACTCAACCTTATCATCGTTTCTATCATTAAAAGCACTCAAGCTAAAAACCTACTTATGAAAAGGCTTAGGGATAGAACGATCTTGAAATCTTCGTCTTCTTTTAGTGTGATGGTTCTTCTTACTTGATGTAGAATCTTCCTCTTTCGCAAGACTCATTGTAGAATCATCATCTTCTTTGTTGATTCTTGGATAACGAAGGGTTGCGATCAAAAGTTTTGTTTTGAAACAAAGCATCTAGAGAGAAGGTCAAGTTGAGAATAAGAAGAAGGCTAAGATGTGAATAGCTAAGAATAAGAAAGACCAAGATGAAAATAGACTTTGTTTTTACTAAAATAGTATTAAAAGACAACCATTTCTACCTAGGCTAACGTCGTATGGTCAACCAGGCTCTAATACCATTCCATCACACCCGATTTTAAGGACAAAATCAAATGCACAACATAAGTATGCCACGATCAATTAGTCATACATATGTCGACTTCATTATAGTATCAAAATCTGAGTTGCTTACATAACGAAACATTATTACAAAATGACCCATGGGTCTAAAAGAAAAATCTCATAAACTTCTAGCACAAATGGACACCATCTTCATAGAAAGGTTGACTGGGGGCAACACCAGCCTAGTACATGTCATTGGGGTCAAAGGCACCATCTTCCTCGTATTGCTCCTCACCATCTCGAGCATCTAGGTGGGGTAGCTAGGGTGACAAAGAGGAACGGTGAGTGCATTGAAATGTACTCTGCAAGTATAGGAAAAGTATGACATGAGGCTTAAAGCAAGGATAGGCTAACTTGCTTTGACCAGCACCTAAGCGACACACCTATTACCTTAATTTCCTTTACACCTAATTACTCTGTGAAATTCTTCCTTCTCCTTAGAGGACCAAACCAACAATTGGATCCCATCCAAGTCAACCACGAGAACCACCAATTCCCTTACCAAGGGAACCACCCATCTAAAACCAGAGCCATCTAATCAAGAAGAAGTCCAGGCTGCTCTTGACCGTGAGCATGTCTGATATACCTATTTTACACTCTGTAGAGATTACACATCTTTACCCACAAGTCATGTTTTCCCAATCAAGCTCCACAATACCTAGGTGCTTAGAGAGAGGGGAGGAGGGCCGAGAGGTAGGGAGAGATGGATTTCAGCCTTTTTCTTTTTTTTGCAAAATCATTTTAAGCTCAAATTCAATCCTTTTTCAAACCAAACTTGTTTTCAAATCATTTCTAGGTTTTGGAAATCAAAACTAGCTTTTTGGGATAAAATTTTGGAACTTTACTTTTAGAGAAACTTTTAAATTCTTTATTTATTTCATAAATAGAGCAAAAACGATTTGAACCTAAATGAATTTTATTAAATTATTTTCACACAATAAAAATTTATGCAAAGGCATGAATGCATCAAATAATTCAAATAAATTATAAAAGTTTTTAGAAAATCACATTTTGCACTATTTTAAATTATCAAGAGTCTAACTAAATCTTAGAATTTTTTTAGAAAATCTCTTCAAAAAAGGATTTTTTAGAAACTTCACAAAAGCATTTATTTTATTTAGTGTTTTCTATTCACAACCAAAAATAGAATTTTTGGGGAGTGATAAATTACCCCCTTTTAACAAGAATCTCGTCCCGTGATTCACTAAAGCTACAGTCATTACAAAAGAAGCAAATCACTCAAGTTCACAATAACAAACCAATCAACCCAGCTAAAGCACACTAACATGATAGGGTCCTTAGGCAAACACACTAGCACTCAACCTTATCATCGTTACTATCGTTAAAAGCGCTCAAGCTAAAAACCTACTTATGAAAAGGCTTAGGGATAGAACGATCTTGAAATCTTCGTCTTCTTTTGGTGTGATGGTTCTTTTTGCTTGATGTAGAATCTTCCTCTTCCATAAGACTCATTGTAGAATCATCATCTTCTTTGTTGATTCTTGGATAACGAAGGGTTGCAATCAAAAGTTTTGTTTTGAAACAAAGCATCGAGAGAGAAGGTCAAGTTGAGAATAAGAAGAAGGCTAAGATGACAATTGCTGAGAATAAGAAAAGGCCAAGATGAAAATAGACTTTGTTTTTACTAAAATAGTATTAAAAGATGGCCATTTCTACCTAGGCTAACGTCATATGGTCAACCAGGCTCTAATACCATTCCATCACACCTGATTTTAAGGATAAAATCGAATGCACAACATATGTATGCCATGATCAATTATTCATACATATGTCGACTTCATTACAGTATCAAAATCTGAGTTGCTTACATAATGAAACATTATTACAAAATGACCCATGGGTTTAAAAGAAAAATCTCATAAACTTCCAGCACAAATGGACACCATCTTCATAGAAAGGTTGACTGGGGGCAGCACCAGTCTAGTACACGTCATCGGGGTCAAAGCCACCGTCTTCCACGTACTCCTCCTCGCCATCTCTAGTGTCTAGGTGGGGTAGCAGGGGGGACAAAGAGGAAGGGTAAGTACATCAAAATGTTCTCCACAAGTGTAGGAAAAGTATGACATGAGGCTTAAAGCAAGGATAGGTTAACTTGCTTTGACCAGCACCTAAGCGACACACCTATTACCTTAATTTCCTTAGCACCTAATTACTAAGTGAAATTCTTCTCCTCAGAGGACCAAACCAACAATTGGATCCCATCCAAGTCAACCACGAGAACCACCCATTCCCTTACCAAGGGAACCACCCATCTAAAACTAGAGCCATCTAATCAAGAAGAAGTCTAGGCCGCTCTTGATAGTGAGCACGACTGATATACTAGTTTTACACTCTGTAGAGGTTGCACATCTTTACCCACAAGTCATGTTTTCCCAATCATGCTTCATAGTACCTAGGTGCTTAGCGGGGGCACACTACAAGGCCTTTACAAAGCTATGGTTCTCACCTCTGTGCATAAGGATTCGCCGATTTAGGCCCCCTCTTGTGCCACCTAACTCTCCACAATGCAAAGTAATGGGCAGCTAATTAGTTAGCTAGGTCATACCATATAAACCTTGTGGTAGCGTTGTTAAGCTGGGTTAAAGGCTTCGAGAACCGGTCCTTAGAATCCAACAGGAACGAGCACAAACCCAAACCACCAACCACCAAGTCTTTACACATCCATCATTAACCACCATACCATGGCACAAACCAACCTCAGCTAAACTTTCCATCCTTCTAGATTCCAAGTCACCATGTTGCTAAAAAGGTTACCAACCCACACATGGCATAGATCATTATTCAATATTAAATTATAACCTTCCCATCCCAAGACTGCAAGCTAAGCATGACAACTACCTAAAATGGAGGTATGATTTGCAATATATGAGGTTTTCAAGTTAGTGGCATTTCTATAAATAAATTGAACTCTTTTTTTGGATTTTTAAATAAATAAAATAGAAAAAGAAAGGGGTGAAGGACTGGGCGTACAAAAACTAGAGAAGATAGAGGCTAAACTAGAAGAACTACAAGACTCAGGAAATAGTAAGGTGGATGGTAGGTTGATTTAGGATAAATGCGAGGTCTTATATGAAAAAGCGACGAGAACGTCGCACGGCACGATTAGCGCGGTGCGCTGGCATGGTGGTCCGAGTCTGTCACAGAACCGACCAATTTATAAGAGCACAAGTACAATAGCAACCACCGGGCGATCGCACTGTCATACTTGGAGCCCATATAAACCCGGTAGTCCATCGAGTGTCACGAAGGACCTCGAATCATAACCAACATACAAACCAAGATTGTATATGATTCAACACACATGTCACATGTTACATAAAGTTCAAAGTAGTTCAACATACATCGGAGTACGAATAAAATTATTACAACACAAAGAACAAATTTAGTAGCGGAAGCAACATAGTTTTGAAACCATCACACACACAGTTTAGATACATGCCAGTTTCATGATTGTTTCCAACAAAAGCACATAGATAAGCTACTAGGAAAGGCCTTGCCCATTGGCCTCATTCCTCATCCACGGCGGGAGAGAAACAATTCTTCCAATAACCATGATACACGGTACCATCTGCAACAAGTGGGAATAAACCCTGAGTACTGGAATGTACTCAGCTAGACTTACCCGTCATAAACAAAAAATAAGGAGATACCAAGGATTATGCAAGGCTATAGAAGGTAGAGCTGGCTAGATAACATTTTGCATAAAAGCTGAGGTAATACATGTCTTGATCTGTTTAGTTATTCTAGCAACAAGTTATACTTATTAAAATTAAGCATGTCTAGGTTGGCACCTATACTAGAGCAATCACTTGATTTAAGCTAAAGTAAACAATAGTAACCATATTCGGTGTAGTATTTTCATATTCATCATAATCATCACAATCCATCAATTTACTATGATGAAGGGGCTCAATCAAGTTTCTCACTATTTAGGAGAGACGGCTATTCAAATCGATTGCAACCAGCTTGGCAAAATCCTATCACAAACCCACACTTCCCCCATCAGGGTCGCATTGGTCACCTTAGGTACAACTCAAGACACTCAGGGACCAACCAGTTGCCAGGATGCTCAAGCTCGGCCTACCCTTGGTCTCATATCCTTGTCCCCACACATCCTTACTACCTCCAGTGAGCACCCTTGGGAAAAACAACTCTCGGCCTGAGTTGAGCTACTCGGCTTCGCGATCGGAACGAGTTATTTGGCCAGCTAAGTGAGAGGTTGTGTTCAAAATGACAAGAGGGCCTACAACGATGCGGTCCTTAAGCAACTCAGATGGAATCACAAGTGTCATCGTACAACCTAGACTCTGCCTAGCCTACATTTACATCATCACATGGTTCTTTTCCACTAGAGCAAATATAGCCAACCATGACCAGGTATCCACCTATATCTCGTAGGTGACAGGAAATCACCCGACTTCTACCGAGCTAAGCATGGCTAAGCATATATTTGATCCTGGACCTACGTAGGGTTCAATGTATATATTTCTAGACAAGGAGGGTATATGCACCAAGGGTTTTCAATTAACTCCTACAACCTAATGCATCAAACCTAAATAACTCAAGTTGGTATTTATAAAACATGGGAGACTTAGAATGTGTCAGGGCTTGCCTTTTAGGTAGGCCAAGGGTCGATGATTAGGACACTTGGGTAGCTCCTCTAAAACTAGTCCTTCTCCTTCAGGAACCTGCTGTTGTGGGATCTCCTGTAGGGTCTCCTCTCCTTCAAGTTCGAACTCCAGAAGTGTCACTCCCTCCGCCGATCCTATATGTATGAGTACATAGATAAATATAGAGAATGCACAAGGGATGAAGTGTAGGCATAATATGAGGCAAACATGGATTGATTATGACATGATAAACAAGCTACAAGCTAATTAATATAAACATGTTTAGCACGGTGGCAAGTGGTGATTATCTTTCTTAGTTAATTTGATCGAGTCGGTGCATATCTCCTCTTTAGAAAACAATGTAACACTCACCACATTCTAGCATCCTAAGGTACAGTATAGGTGTTCATCATCAGTAAGAAGGCTAAAACCTATAGCTAACAACTTATCTTAATTAGCCTAGGCATCTAATTACAAGCATCAAGCTCACACAAAGCAAACAAGTCAAGAGAACTAGATACAACTTAATTATAGAGCAATAATTAGCTAGCCGCATACAACCAATCAAATTTGGGCACAACCAAATGTACCAACTGGTTATATACATCACAAACATGCTAGAAAGTATAATGGTTAAGCCCAAACAAAATATTTACATGCTTTTATTAATTTTCTTAGGTGGCAAGGTGAAATAGAGAACAGGTACTTCTAGTGCATAGTAAAATCTGGGAAAATTATAGCAGCATATACATGCTTCAAAAAGACTATCCAGAATTCATGCCTTTTTAACAAGTATAACAACATCTACAAAAATGACAAGTCACATAGGCTTATAACAACTTAAATAGGTTTAGAATAGTGAAAAGTGTCAAACAACAGATTTCCTATTTTTCTTACATTTCTCAAAATACAAGAATGCTATGAAATTAATTCATTCCCATAGGTTACATAAATCTAGCACAATTAATTTCACAAGAAACTAGTATTTGATCAAGTTAAATTACAAAGTCATATTCAAAGCATGCTTATTGTATGTTTAATATTTTTCCTGGTTATAGCATGTCGGAACAAGACAAACAAAATTGGAATCATATTTTTATCATCTCCCTAACTCTAGTTATGCATTTTATAAGATTAATAGACATTAAACAAGATAAATTCAAACAGTGTATAAAACTGTAGCACATATCAAGTTTCATATTTTTATCAAATAGTACTCATCAAGATCAAGCTAACAAAATTTATTTCACTCCATTTGGACAATCCTAGCTCTAGATATGAATTTTGCAAGTTCATGACAAAATTTGTAAAAGAATAAAAAGAAAAACAACCAAAACCCTGGCTCCTGCAAAGTACACCCGTTGCACTACACCTAGAGGCACTGGCAGTTGGGCCTCACGGTTAGCATGACCCCACGCGTCATACACACAAAACAGGGGCACCCATTGATCGGTGAAAAGCTCACTAACGGTAAGCTCTCCGACGACGGGGTTGGAACCAACATGCTCCCCTTAGTCTCCCGTGTCAGTTGGGGGTAGGTGGTTGGGGTAGGTTAGGGCCATGGCTAGGGTCATGGCACTCATGGCGGACAGTGGAGGCATGTGGTGGTGCTCTAGCCATCACCGGCCATGGCAAGCTCGGGCGAGCTTAGCTATGGCCTTAGGGTTACCTAGTGGAGATCTAGGGTTAGGGTTTTGGGCTTGCAAAAGTGCCGGTGAGGTGCGACCGCATGCATGGCGATGGTGCGGCAGTTTACGGTGGTGCGGTGTGGTGTTCGGCCTCCGATAGGGTCAACATTGGCCAAGGGCCAATGGCTCTAGCTCTCGCTAGCCCTAGCGACTATAGAATAGGGGGGAGAGAGAGTAGTGCAGACGGGAGGTGGCTCAGCCATAGCGAGCTCAAGCTCAACGGCAACAATGGTGGCCGCGGCGATGGCGCATTCACCGTAGGGTGCTCACCTAGGCTCAAACGGCGACGCTGGCAGGTTAGTGGGGGTAGAAGGCAACATAGTGCAACTTGAGCAGTGGTGCAGCATGGGTGGCGAGCTTGGCTAGTGAAGGCTCGATGGTGGCACGACACTATTGCCTCCGCTTCGGCACTATGTGAGAGCGAGAGAGAGGGAGAGTGAGAGTGAGGGAAAGAGAGCGAGCGTCTGGCTTCCCCCTTGGCATGGTAGCATGGGCCTAGCACTAGTGTACAGCATCTAGGTGGCATGCATGGCCTGCCATGGTTGTCCACTACTGTTGGCACCGGCTGATTCAAAATCAGCTAAGTTCCCAAATGCGCTGACAAAAACTCGATTTTTAAACCTACAAATCTCCCAAACCGTGGGGTGTTTTGATCAACCAATTCCACCATTGCTTAGAGCTACAAGAGTACTACAAATTTCCTTAAAGAAGTGTAGCCTAGTTCAAAATGGTTTTCAAAAGAAAATGCTCCAAAGTTGGCTACATGAAAACTGAAATTCAGATTAAGACTTAGCCAATTTTTGTTATTCCAAAATAGCACTGAATTGATTTTTGAAAGCCCTATTTGACTAAGCTAGGCACTAATTCAGTCTTGACCTTTAAACAAAGTTTGTTCCATGGGAGCTTAACTACAACTTTTATTTAGAGTCCACTCTCACGCAAGCTCTCTAAGTAGTTAGTCAAGATAGATCAAACAATAACATGACATAGGGTAATCCTAGGTATACCAACACTTAGAAGCATTTTTGGACCAAGCCACTTTTATTTAGAGTCCACTCTCATGCAAGCTCTCTAAGTAGTTAGAAGCATTTTTCATCCTAAGTGTGTCTATGTTGTTTTAGTCACCAAACAACAATCACTTGCATTAACCAACATGATCATCAAGCATACACTTAGTTGATTAAGCATTCTATGGAAAACTAATCACAATAAAAGAAATATCATTTCATGCTCATGAGTACAATGAATAGATGATTCTTATGCTCATGCAATGCAAGTGCAAAAATGCAAGCTTAACACTTGGGGTGTTACAGCCCTTCCCCCCTTATAGGAATCTCATCCCAAGATTGAATTACCTACCATTTTTCATAGAATGCAGGGTAAACTTCACGTAGATAATCCTCTCTTTCCCATGTTGCATCCTGTTCACTGTGATTACTCCACATTACTTTGTGAAATCTGATCACCCGATTCTGAGTTACTCTTTCTTTACTATCCAAAAGTTGTACTGGCTTCTCTTCATAAGCTAGGTATGATTCTATTTTGATATCCGCAGTTTCAACTCTTTCTTTAGGAATACGCAAGCATTTCCTAAGCTGAGAGACATGGAAGACATTGAAAATAGCTCTCATCTCTGGAGGTAACTGTAGTTTGTAGGCTACTCTTCCACTTTGCTCAATGATTTTGTATGGACCTACATACCTAGGTGCAAGCTTTCTTTTCACACCAAACAATTGTACTCCCTTCATTGGTGATACTTTGAGGTATACATAGTCACCTACCTCAAACTCAATAGGTCTTCTTCTTTTGTCAACATAGCTCTTTTGTCTAGATTGAGCGGCTTCAATGTGTTGTTGGATGATACAAACTTGCTCTTTAGCTTCCTTGACAAAATCAATTTCATAATACCTCCTCTCCTCTGGTTCAACCTAGTTCAAGGGAGTCCTACATTTCTGACCATACAAGGCTTTGAATGGAGCCCTCTTGATACTTTTTGGTAACTGTTGTTATAGGAAAACTTAGCTAAAGGTAGCCACTTTTCCCATGAACCTTTCAAAGAGATCACACATGCCCTCAACATGTTTTCCAATATCTAATTCACTTGCTTAGTTTGTCCAAACATCTGAGGGTGATAGGCAGAACATTGGACTAAGTTGGTGCCTAACTCTTTGTGTAAGTGTTCCTAGAAACAAGCAATAAACTGAGGTCCTCTGTTAGATACAATGGTTCTTGGCACACCATGTAAACATACTACATGGGTGACATACAACTCTACATATTGATGTGGTCAGTAGCTGGTGCTGACCAGAATGAAATGTGCTGACTTGGTTAAGCGATCCACAATTATCCATATGGAGTCAAAACCTTTCTGAGTGGGCGGAAGTCCAACAATAAAATTCTTGCTTATTTCCTCCCACTTCCAACCTAGAATAAACAAAGGTTGAAGTAGTCCAGCAGGTTTCAAGTGATCTACCTTGACTCTGCTATAGGTATCACACCTAGCAACATATGCTATGATTTCTTTCTTCATTTTTGTCCACAAAAAATGTGTCTTTAAGTCTTGATACATTTTACTACTACCAGGATGGATAAACAGCTTGGAAGAGTGAGCTTCATCTAGAAGCTAGTTTCTAAGTTCTAGATCCTTTGGCACTACAAGTCAATCCTTAAACCAAAGTACACCCCCCTCATCTAGTCTAAAATGCTTTGTCTTTTTCCCTCATCTTTCTTTTGATGTGAAACACACCCACATTGGTCTTCTGACTCTCAATGATCTTGCTCTCAAGCGAGCAACTAACAGTGATATTGTGCAACATAGTAGGGTGCAAAAGGTTAAATCCATCTTCCAACAGCGAGTCCAAGAAATTACAATGAGATTTCTATCTTAAGGCGTTTGCAACCACATTAGCCTTGCCAGGATCATAATGCATTTCTAAGTTATAATCCTTGATCAACTCTAGCCATCTTCTCTATCTCATCTTTAACTTAGATTGAGTGAAGATATATTTGAGACTCTTATGATCTGTATAGATATGGCACACATTTCCAAGCAAATAGTGTTGTGAGATCTTCATTGCATGAACAACTACCGTAATTCCAAATCATGGGTCAAATAATTAACTTCATGCTTCTTTAGCTGACGTGAGGCATAAACAATGACTCAGCCTTACTGCATAAGAACACATCCCAAACATGTACCATATGCATCACAAAACATATCAAAAAGGTTTCTCTATATCGGGTTGTGCTAAAAATAGGAGCGGTGGTCAGCAAAGTCCGTCAAGTGTTAAAGGCAGTTTCACACCGGAGTCCAAACAAACTTCTCATCCTTTTGAAGTAGCTTCATCATTGGCTTAGCTATCTTAGAAAAATCTGGGATAAAGCGACAATAGTAACCTGCTAAACCAAGAAAACTCTGAACTTCAGTAACCGAGGTTGGGGCCTTCCAATCCAAGACTTCTTGTACCTTACTTGGATCTACAGAGATTCCATCCTCTGACAACACATGACCTAGAAAAGGCACTTTCCATAACTAAAATTCACATTTGCTAAACTTGGCATACAACTTATGTTCCCTTAGTCTGGTTAGGACAATCCTCAGATGCTCTGCATGATCTCCCTCATTCTTTGAGTAGACCAAGATGTCATCAATGAACACGTCCAAAAATTTATCTAGTTCAGGCATAAACACATAATTCATCAAATACATGAAGTATGCAAGAGCATTTGTCAGACCAAAAGACATGACAAGATACTCATACAAGCCATATCTGGTTGAGAAAGCTATTTTAGGTATGTCCTCTGGCCTGATTTTAATCTAATGATAACCTGATCTCAAATCAATTTTGGAAAACACCTTTGCCCTTGCTAGCTGATTGAATAAGATATTGATGCGTGGTAAAGGGTACTTGTTCTTAATCATCCGGCATTGAGTGGTCTGTAATCCATACACATCCATTGTGACTTGTCCTTTTTCTTTACAAACAAAGCCAGACAACCCCATGGGGATGAACTAGGTCAAATAAGACCTTTGTCCAAAAGCTCTTGTAACTGAATCTTGAATTCGGCTAGTTCATTTGGTGGCATTCTATAGGGTCTCCTAGATATGGGTGTTGTACTAGGCACTAGCTCAATTGCAAATTCCACATCTCTATCTGGTGGTAAACTAGGTAACTCATTTGGAAATACATCTAGAAAATCACATACCACTGGAATATCAAAGAGAGTTGTGGTCTGGATAGCACAAGATAAGTTTTGAAGGTCAAAACTCCTAGGAAGTGGCACTAGAAAAGTACCATCCCCTTTTGGTTCCCTCAACTCAATGGTTCTATTTGTCGTGTCAATAATAACTCCATGACCACTCATCCATTTCATACCCAAGATCACATCTATTCCCAAACCTAGTGACACTATAAGATCCATAGTAAACTCCCTTCCTCTTATTGAGAGGAGCACATTTCGGACTATCTGGTTGGTAGAGATACTAGCCCTAGCTAAACTTATGCAATAGCCACCGTTGTCTATAACTTTTATCTTCTAGTTATGCTCAGATGCAAATGTTTGACTCATGAATGAATGTGAGGCTCTAGAATCAAACAAAACAATTGTAGGGTGTTGGTTCACAAGATACATACTAGCAGTGACAACTTCTCTAGCAGGGGTTTCTTCCATGGTAGTGTAATGAACATGCCCTGGGCATGCATTAGCATTTGTCTGCCTCTAATTGCCTTGGTTCTAGTTGTTGCTTTTCTTAGGATAAGGGCACTCCATTACAAAGTGATCAGGCTTGTTGCAGTTGAAGCATAGTAAGTTGTGCTTTGGTGCCCCTGAGCTTCCCTGCCCTGCACTTCCCTTGGGCAGAGCAATAGAGAAAGCCCTACTATACACCTTCTGCTGCTAATTAGGCTGTGCCTTCTTCTATGGTGACTTGAACTTTGGTGTAGGTGGACGGTGCTGAAGTCTCGTTGCCATATGAGCTTTTTGCTAGGACAATTCTGCCTCTAAGGCTCGCTTATGGCCCTTAGCTGTAGCATGCAAATTGTTTTGATTCTCCTGGGTAAGGGCATCACTGACAAACTTATTGTAGGTTGCACACTTGGAATTTGCCATGGTCTTCACCAGCTTAGTACTAAGTCCTTGCTTGAAACTTTCAATCTTCTTCTCTTCAGTGTTCACAAACTCAGGAGCACACCATCACAAATTGTTGAAAGCATGCATATATTCAATGAGGGTCTTGGTTCCCTAAGTGAGCTTCATGAACTCTACAGCCTTCATCCTCATATGCCTTAGGGGTATGTGATGTTCCCTAAAGGCGGTCTTGAACTGATCCCAACTAACATTAGTATCGGTACGTAAAATGGACAAGTAGTGGGTCCACCATATGCCTGCGAGTCCCTACAGCTGGTGTGAGCATACTCAGCCTTCATCTAATCTATGCACCTCAAAAGGCAAAACTTCTACTCGATTGTGTTTAACCACTCATCGGCTTGCAGTGGTTCCTCTACTTCCTTGAAGATGGGTGGCTTTGTGTCCAAGAAATCCTTGAAGGTGTTGTACTAGTTGGGTTCTGGACCTTGATGCTGATGTAGCCCGCGTGTAGTGTTCTATGCGATATTCCGCATCATCTCTTCCATGGCATGCTAGCCTCGTAGAAACTAAGCAAAGAACTCCATTGCCTAGGGTGGCGATGGTGGTGGGGTGGATTGTTGTTACCATCCTAACCACCCAAAGACCCTTGGCCATGGGTGCGCATCATCTGCAGAATTTCAACAAGTAATTATGGATGATGCCAATAAATTGTAGAAGAATTTTATACTTATGACAAACTAAATTCACTGAAGAAATAAATTCATACAATAAAACAGAGGCACAATAATTCATTTCCACAATACAACATCACCAATTTTATTACTTAGCATTCTAGCAACACGTTCTCATACATTCCAAATTTTGGCAGCAAGATAAAACTGGACTTTTCTCAGCGTTCAAACTCCATCATGGACCAACCATGCAAGGTTCCAAAGTTACATCAAAGTCATGTTAACTAACCTAAGACTTAGGTTACATGTCCATCACTTAAGATCGCAAAAGATAGCATCTATCGTAACTAGCTAGTCACTACAGCTACTCTACTCATCAGAGTGGTCGCTGTCAATGTTGGACATAGGATCATCATCGTTGTCCTCCATGAGCTCGACATCCTCCTTTGCCTCATCCTCCTCAACTACGAGCTCAACCTACTCCCAACCATCATCCTCAATCACCATCACTAGATTCTCCTTGCCAAGCAATGGGTGAAGTTGGTTGTTTAGTTGATGCACCTCATGCTTAAGCTCCACTACAACGTTCTGAGTATGAGCAAGCTGATCACGTAAATCCCACTCAACTTGTTCCTGAACCTGAGCCTAATGTGCAGCCTCAGCCATGACCCTATCACGCGTGGCCTCTACAGTGGCTGCACAGGTGTTAGCCTAATTCCGCTAGCGATTAGCAGCAATAGCTTCTGCACGAGCAACATCTAACTACTCCCGCAACCTTGCCATCTCGTATGCTGCATCTAGCACTTGCTCCAAGTGGTCATGTGCTCTGTTATTTGCCCTGATCCACATCTGCTCAATCCTCTTCAAGTCATTGTAGCAACACCCATAGGACTCATGCCAAGTCCCCCTTGTATCCTCTCTAGCATGGAACATCCTTTGCATGGCTAGCATAGCACTACTAGTAGCAACAACAAGTTGATCCTGTCCCTCTTGGTTCTCCTCCAATGCCTCTACCTAGAGCTAGGACCATATAGCTACTGTAGCATTAGCTATCAGAAATAACCTCACCACGATGGCTCCAACCTCATCACGATGGTGAGAGCAAATCTTCCTTAGAGCCTTGAAAGCTAGTACCTGACTAGCTTCCCAAATGGTATGGCCCTCTGCATGGGCCTCCCATTTCTGCCAAAAAGGTGCTTCAGTTTGTGCTAGAATTGACAGCGACACTTCATACCAAGGCTCGGCATATAGAACGTACCGAGACCAGTGGTAGAGTGGGTTTTTAGTGTAGCTGTGCTCATTCAAAACCCTCCAGAACAAGGTGGGAGGGTCAAACATGTGGCAGAACCACCCAAAATAACACGCTTCTGGAGGCGCTCGTCTTCCACTAGACACTAAGCACCTCAAAAGGGAGCTACATCGGATAGTTCCATCGAGCACACCCCAAGGGAGAACTTGAAACAATCCATGTTCTACACCCAAAATCCAATAATGAGTATTAGCTTACAATACTTAGTCCATTTCATACAACGAGAGTTCTTAGAAATCACTTATTACAATACCAGAGTTTAGAGTGCGATAATTAAATAGCAAAATGAAAATAAGCATCTAGCAGAAATGATATAAGGATCTGTCTATGCCCACCAGAAGAATCCTCCACACAAGAGCTACTCCTCAAGCTGCACCTACAACAGGGGTAAAATAAACCCTGAGGCCACAATGTACTCGCAAGACTTACCCGACTAGTGGGAATAGTTTCTTAACTCCAAGGGGTATGATAGACAATATGGGTTTGCTATTTTCTTTTTGTTTACAAAAAGCATTACTAATGGTTCATCCTTACAGTCAAGTTTTATTAGCAATCATGATTACTTCATTAGCAAACCATTCTAGGTAAGCACCTGTTCTACTTTCAAGCAAGGGTTGAGCAATTAGAACTATTTCACCATCTTTCATCTTCCAATTCTTACTATGATGCTAGACCATAGCCAAGTCATACCGTCTCACGAAAATAGTGATTCACGTACCTATGTATCCTATCTAGGTACCCCTAAACACATGCCCTATTTGTACCCTAGGCACAAACAAGACCAACCCATTCCACTCCTGTCAAGGGGTCCAGGTCCAGGTCCACGTCCAAACTTGGACTCCAAGCCCCCACACTTGAGACCTAGTCTCAGTATGGTGCTTAGACCTCCACCTTTCCCCGCCTCCAATCAGTCAATTCGGAAAGAGTCAGAACCCACGACAAGAGCATTACGAGCCTTCTCGCTCCCATAAGCAAGTATGTGCTCAGGATAATAAGTCTATGACCTAACAACCATCCACAGCAACATACGGTCCTTAATCGACATGAATAGGCAAAACAATGTAACCAAGCTAAGCCCCGTTGGCCGCTGGACACAACCTGTTACACCGACCAATACCCATACCATATCCCTGCCCTGTCTCCATTTTTCCTTTCACTCTTTTTATCATGATAGTATTTATAATAATCACCTATTATGAGTAACGACAGGTTACTCACGCTATCGAAAACCTAAGCATAGTAGCTACTCGAACCTGCACTAGTAAGACTCATAGGATAGATATATCTATGCATGTGGTTTCCATAAAATTCCTGTAACGTAAATGCACATAACATATATAAACAATGATTATAAAAAATAAGGGGTTATGCACCAGGGCTTGCCTTGGGCAGGCGTGGTGTCAGCTGAGTCAGTCAGTGGTGGCTCCAGGACCTCCTCCTACATGAGAATCTCCTCCTTGTACTCCTCGATGAACTCCTCGAACTCGTGATTGCCAGTGGTCACGATCTCTGCCAACTCATTCTCTACATGCTTGCGATGATGATGCAACACTGAGCATTTAAGAAATAGCAACTCCTAGACTAAGAATACGCATACTAAGCTACTAAGCTAGCTCTAATGACTAAGGTACTAAGCTAACTATCATTTTACCAAGCAAAGTGTTGGGTTCAACTAACAAACACCTAGCTTTACAAATGAAGAATATGTCTTTATTTCTACTAATGATTTAATGTATATTAAAACAAAGAGCATTTAACTATCCTAATGTTTACTCTATTCTAAAGCTACAAAAATTTACAGTGAGCACATAATAATACCATGAAGATACTTGTCGGGTTCATAAACCCAGGGTCCCTCAGGGACCGGCTTCCATGCCAAGGCTCGGCCCAAGCAGACAACATATCAATTGTGGGCCGGCCTAAGGGTCTAGGACGATAGGCCGAAAGGGTGGTCTAGTCATTGATCGAAAGGCCTAGCCGAAGAGGAACAACGCTCACTCGTCGACTACTTTAGCCCACCTCTCTGACCGAAGCGCTCGCTTCGGACTCCAGCTGCCTCCGGATGGCCTCTCCCACCGAAAGGCCTAGCCCAAAGTGCTACTTTTGACTCCGACCTCACGTCTCTGACTGGGGTTCACAGAAACCCTACTCACCGCTCTTCTCCGACTAGCGCGACCAAGGCCGGCTGGAGCCATCCGACCAGGGACGCCCGCTTAGAAGGAACCAGTGGACGAATAGAAAAAGCAAACCAGGGCACACAAGTCAAACCATGCTACCAAGGACCATACCCTAAGCACCTACGGGAACAGTACTCTACAATCGCCCTAACACAAACAATATTGTAGGCACCGACATTTACCTCTACAGTGTTATGGGTGTCGTTAAAACTCCCATACGGTAAGGCCCCCCACATGCCTCTAGACATCGATAGTGTGGTGGGCGCTGGGATTTACCGTATGGGGTGAACATAGTGACACTCCTCACATGCCTCTAGGCATCAAACAGTTATTTGCAGGTACCAATGTCCACCATTCCTAAACAAGACAGCGCAACCTCCCACATGCATCCGACATTCTCTAGTGACATCAACAGTGTTGTGGGTGCCTACCATTATCTTATACCTGCCAGCATGGGCAACAAAGCTCTATAGCATACATACCCTCACTTGTAAAGCCATCCCTTTATCTATAAAAGGGGGTGCGCTCCCTCTAAGGAGGAGAGGGGCTTTTTTCTCTCTAAGGCTTTTTGAAGAACCTTTCATAGTCCCATTAGTTCAACCAAGTTCACTGGTCCACGACCACATAACCGTCAGGTTCGGACCTCAAGCACGCGCTTAAACACTTAGCCCATAGCGTAGCTCCTATTGCTCCTGGCCCTTCCGACCGGAGCCAACTGGACCTCTTGTACACCCCATCTTTCTCCTTCTCGTTTGTAACCCCACTGCAAACTTCGAGCACCTAGGCTCAGGAATAAAGTCGCTAACCGACCCAAACTGGACGTAGGGCATGTTGCCTAAACTAGTATAATCCTGTGTCATTGAGTGCTAGGCCACCTCCGATCACAACGTACGGCAAAACTACAAATATTTACTAGTTGGTCACATTCTGCACCGACACTACTATAAAATTTTTAGGACTAAATCTACCACCAGTTTACCACAATAATTCCTACAATAATTCTCCTAATAATATTAAACATTTTCAAATGATTTAATAGCTCCTGGTATCAACATGTACATATATGAACTAAATACACTAATTGATAGAGCAAAATTTTAGGAACTTAACAAAATTTGATTCACAATTTTTGGACACCTAAATGATTTTATTTGATTTACCAAAGAGCGGCTCAAAATTAAATTAGAAAACTATTTCTAATTCCTTAGGAAAAGAAAAAACAAAACCTCCCGCTCGGACCACGTGCGCGGCCGACGATGCCTACACGAGGCCGACCCATGGAGGAGAAGCCCGCACTCATTGCCATTTTAGTAGAAAAGCCCCCGCACTTTCTGCTATTAACGCGACCACTATGCTCCCTATTCCTCTAGTCAGCAATTATGCATGAAGGCCCCCGAAGAGACTCATCTTCACATCAGGGAGGTCCCCGAAGCCCACACGCTCGCCAGCGCGGAGGTGGCCGGCATGGGGCCGCTATGTCAGCCATCTTGGACCCACGTAGACCTAGCAAGGGGGTCGATGCTCACCTATAGACTGACGCACAATGCTGGGCAGTGGTTAGAAGACCAGAGATGAGGTGGGGTGACTTCTCCACATCAGCGGGCAACATGCGGTGGTGATGACAATGTTCTAGTGAGCCACAGCGCTAAGGAGGTGTCAACACAGAATTTCGTCCCATGTCGAGGACACATGCAGCAAGCCGGAAGGGTCCGCTCGATGGAGCAGATCCACCTAGCTTCAGCGCAGGGGTGGTCGATCCTACGCAATCCTCCTGAGGCATGCCAGTCAATTTGACCCTGCAATTAACAAGGAGAGAAAGTTCATCAGTAATTAAGGGTGGAACTTGCTGGTGTTGCCAGACAGTCCCGAATGTACGGCTGTGAGAGCCGATATTGAAGGAAATCGGCTAAATAGCCAATCCCAGTATATTCATGAGAATAAGTTAGTTAGAGCTCATGGGGTCATGTGAAGAAGAATTGATTATCATTCAGAATAAATATTATTTAAGCAAACATTAATCAATGGCAATAAGATATCGATGATGGTCAGTTTATACTGAGCCAATGATTACAAGTAACCGAACTCCTATTTATGTAAAGAAACAATTCAACATCACTTCACCATTTAATAAAGATAAATCTAATGAACATGTTAGATCTCATCTATCACCATGACCAGTGGGGCATGAGGCAGAATCATGCAGGCCGTAGAAACAACAATAGACTCGATGACCCTAACTCATTAGTAATATCAGTGGGGCATGAGGCAGAATCATGCAGGCCGTAATACAATAACAAGATCATGGGGCTAACACATCTTTCAACTTATCTCTACTTCAACGATCTCATGATGTGAACTATTCATGAAAGCACTCGATATCGGCTAAACAGCCGATTCAGGCATAGCATATAGTTAAGGTCATGCCTTCTCAGGAACAGATCTATCAACTAACGATCCCCACTCCACGGTGCTAATAGTGGTGTGAGAGGTAGAATCCCATAGGCTATGATAACGGACCATGGAACAGTTCTCGCTAACCAATAGATCTACTCAAGATAGAACATGCCTTAACTGCACACTATGCACGATTAAGATTGATATAAAATAGCCAATAAAAACATAACTCATCGTTTAAGATGTAGATTAGATCAGTTTAAGATTAGCAAATGATGGGTTAAATAAGATATAAGGCCGATCCAAATTAATCTCAATCGAGTAGAGTGATATTGTTGTAATTAGATAAACAATGAAAGCAATAAGCAATATTGGTAACTTAATGAATCTACCAAAGACTGCCATCCAAAGGTAGAGTCGATAACTTGACCTCGATCTAGTTCAAGCAGTGGGGTGTGAGGCAGAATCACATAGGCCATACTTGAACTAGGCAAGAGTCGATAACTAGCCTATACCAAAGTCGCAGTGGGGGTCGACTAGATCGATACAACCATACAAACAGAGGTATAAACCATGACGGTACTTATAGACAAGCAGTGGAGGTCGATCGGATCGATGTAGCCACACTTGCCGAAGAACTCGCCGAGATCTACTCTACTCCTACTCCTAAGGGGTGGCTGAAGTCGAAAAAAGTAATTGACTTGTATTTGATTGATTGTTGTCCTTTTTTATAATAGCCAGGGTTTGGTATTTATACCCGGAGTCTAGACATGAATCCTACTCGAGTATGATTTGTTACAATCTTTGGTACGAAAGAAATATTCCTATCTTAAGATAACTTGGACTCTAATCTTTCCCCTTTTGTAGAGTCCGATATGTATCTTTTTGACGCCAGTCATATCCCATCATCATCATCTGTTGATGTCATTCAGAAAGAATTGATCGAGTGTCACATTTGATCCAGTAGATATCAACCTTTACTCCATCGACTCCTTGATTGGCATAATTCTAGAAGCCTGCGAGTTCCTGCGCTCTTCTCCCAAATTTTGGTGTAAACAAATGCCCCCAATTTTGGGATAAAATGATTTTATCCCAAAATTCCAGTTCACTGGATTACCACGCCGCAACTGCACTATCCAAGATATACGCATGACTCCTGACTCCCTGGCCCGAGTTCTATATAACATCCCAACAGTATCTTTTGCAATCCACATGACCTGTTTGCTTTCTCCTTCCTGAACCAACTCCAACAGCCGACGCCATCAAGGCCTCAAACCCTAGCAAATCCACCGTTCCCACGAGCCATCTTTCAAGCTACCTTTGTCGGACCCGAACCTGCTCCGATCATAATGGCGTCTAATGACCACGTTCCTGAGGTATGTTTCCAAATTTCCACTCTCCAAGTGCCGGCCATTACCCTATATTCCTTCTCCTCTTGAACTTACTTTATTCGATTTCTAGGAAATGAGGAACAAGATCTTGATTTCATCAGCTGTTGTCCCTAATGCTTATTTCCTCGGGCCTATGGGTGATCCTAATCCATCAGATTTTATCTGCCAAGAAACCAACCAGATCCCCTTCAAATAGTTGGCAATAGATTCATCTTCCAAGAACAAAACTCCCTTCAGAAACTAGCCCAAAGCGCCTAAGGGATGGATAAATTGGTTTTGCAGGGTATCCGCGAAAAAGGGCAGAGACTGGGAGCTTTATGATCTGAACCAGTGCTTAACACTTTTGTTGTCTGAGATAGAGAGGAATGATTCACTCTTGATCTCTGCTTCTTATTTCTGGTCTAATGCTCTCAATGCTTTTGTTTTTGACCACGACCCAATGACCATTACTCTGGCCGATGTGTATATGTTGACTAGCCTTAGAATCACTGGACCAGTACAACCTTATGAGTACTTGGGTGCCGGCTCCAAAAGATTGGCCAAGATAGAAGACTGCACTGGATGGGCAAGTTACATTCTGAATCATGTTGAAGATGAATCATCTATCAGCGATCGTGAATACGTGGCCTTTTGAATATGTGGTTGGAGAGATTCGTTTTTTGTGGGTCGACTTGTGGTCCGACTTACAATCACAAACTCATGGCGGAGCACCTGGCATTAGGCAAGGGTATCCCTCTTGGAAAATATCTGCTAGGAGCTGCCTATCATCTGATGTACTAGGTGGCTACCCAATTACTGAAGAATGAACCAATGTAGGCTATCAGCGGCCCTTGGTGGCTGATATGGTTGTAGCTCAATTTGTACATGCACAAGATTGTAATGCCTAATCTCAAAGACTTGAGCTTTCCTTCCTCTACTTTTGATGAAGAATATAGAGGCGAAGGAGGAAGAACTCGACAATGTACGAGCTATGGTGAGGCTGCATTGGCCATAACCATTGACTTCGATGTTAGCCAGCTCTTCAAAAAGTTTTACAGAGGGTTTGATGCGGCTGTCCTGACTTGGCTACCTTATAATGAGGATGATGAATTGACTTTTCCATTCACATTCTGATTTGAATCTGGCTGTTCAGACAAGACAGCGGTTGCGATCTTCAATTCCTTCATCAAGCTTTGTGTTCTCCTAGCTGAATTTCGTCATGGTCATGGCAAGATGATCAAAGGTTCCTCTATCCTAGGCAATCCTCCAACTTATGAGTTTTATAACACTTCTTTCGTGGCCCGCCAGTTTGGTCTCAATCAACTTCCTCCTCGCCTATTCTTTAAGAACATTCTGAAGCCAAGAGAAGATATCAGTGATGTGCTGGAAGCTTCCAGAGTCTTTTGATTGGGATTAGACCTTCCTTCCTTCTCCTTGCATGACTGGGTCAGGGTCAGCTTTTCTTCCAGTCTCTTTGATTCTTGGTGGCAAGATTGGCGTTCTCATCTCTTTTGTGGATCAATCCACCCTTTGTGTATAGCTCTGGACGGGTAATTCGCTTCTGATAGTGAGGTAACCTATCATTCCCTTTTTAGAGAGATCATTTTGGTGAATTCTCTTGCTAATTGCTCTAAAACGACCCTTTTAGGACATCGAATTTGATCCTCTAAGCCTAGATAGGAGAGGGCGTTCTATAGACTAACAGTTGCCATGTCTAGTTTCAAGGATGGGATCAACTGCACCTTCCCTAAAACAATTGATGAGAACCCATGCTGCTCCCATGATCATGACATGTCAATCTCCAAAGCGCAAGGCAGTTCTAGGGGCAACCTAGAAAACTACCACTGGGAAGGACTTCATAGAACAAGACTATCAGCTGCTCAGGTAAACAGTTCATCTTCTTCTCAAAAATGAGATTCAATTACTAATTTCGTTCTTTCTCAGCTATCGAGCATTGCATCCCAACCTACCCTGGGTGCGGAACTGTCGTCTCAGGCGTTCGATTCAGCACTAGCTGAACCTCCATCGGCTGATCTGCGAAAGGAGCTAATCTCGGTTGAAACAACTGATACTTCCATAACAGTAGAAAATGTGAGTTTTATCCTTGACACTCAACTTCCCGATTCACTTAGTTTTCCATTCTTTATTTGACTATTCATTATGCCAGATACTCTCTGAGGAAACACCTGTGCAAGAATAGGAACCTAGCAGTTCTCCTACCAACAACAATCTCGCTGATGCTGGGAACAACTTTGTTGTTGATACCCACACTGCCGATTCTCCGATTCGGCATACACTTGATGGTGAGGAAACTATATGCTTTGTCCATTTTTCTATAGCGAGCATAAATTAAAATCCTTCCGATGTTGCAGATACCGACATTGAGATTTCTGAGCCGATTCAACCAGATATTACTAGTGTATCATCAGCTACTCCCCTTCTTCTGATAGAGGCTACTACAGAGAAGGTACTGTACCTTTTCACCATTCATTCTACGATAAGCTGATTCAAATCTCTTAATCAAGGTTTCCCCTATCTATAGGCACTTGATCCTTTGGCCCAGAGTTGTACTTTCAATCTCAAGGAGTATTTTGATGAAGATGAAATCAGATCATCAGCCACTTCCTCTGCTGAATCTTTATCAGAGAAGACTAGAAATCGGCTAAAAGATATACTACCCATATTTGAGAAGAACATAGCCGATTTGGTCCAAGACACTGAATCAATACAGAAAGTCTTCTTGACCATTAAGGGTGATCCATCTCTAGCTCTCTCCAAGGTCTTATCGTATTTGCCCATTTTCGAAGATCAGGCCTTGAAGGTGAAAACGATCCAAAGGAACTTGTCCAATCATGAAGCCTTGCTGGCCAGAAGGGACTCCAATAGGCAAGAAGTTAAAGAGCTGACGCAGTCGATCAATGCTTTCAAGAATTCTCCCCTTGGGACTGATCTAGAGTTGTCCCAACTAGAAGTCAAGCGTGTAGAACTTGAGAGGGAGCAAAACAATGTGAAGGCTGCCATAGATCATCGCAAGTCCATTCTGGTCCAAATACCCGATGTCATCAGACAGAAGAAGCAGGAACTATTGGCCAAAGTAAAAGAGAGCAGAACCATCCGTGGTAGCCTTGAGAATGCTTCTGGAACAGCCGAAGAATATGAGCATAAGGTTGCAGAAGCTAATGCTATTCGGCTTGTAATTTTAAAAGACATTCAGGATATTCTGGGCTTGTAATTTGTAGGTTAATATAGATGTCTTGTGTACGATAACCATACTTGTCTCGTTGTATTTTCTCTTTTCGGCTGAAAAGCCGATTGAAAATAGTTGATTTTAGATTTGCGATCCAATTGATCCCAAAAACGTGGCTTAAGAGAGCCCCTTGATCTTCTGCCTTCAATCGCCCAACGCCACATTTTCTTTGGTATTAGCGAAGTGACGCTCCGCTTTCTATTAATGGCGATTACCCTTTGCACTTTCCTGAGGCGTCCACCTCTTTGCTTCACGGTTTCAAATACCGGCCGAGGGCTCCGGCCTCGAACACATCTATACTGGCAACTGCTCCTATTCCTTTGCATCTCTCCGCCTTCAAGCCCCTATAGTAGTTTCCTCCCCTTCCTATAGATCCAATCGATTCCATGGCCGGCGAGGATAACCATGGTAAGCGTGCGGCGGGGGAGACCCTAGAGGAGAACATGTCGGTGAGCCAGCACCTTCGACGCATGAGGTGAGATTGACATCTTCTGCTTATGGCGACAGTCCATAACTTTCTGTTCATAGGGATGAACTTTTGTTTCTAGGTTTGTTGTGAACGACAGACTTTGTCCTCTTCCCATGGCTAGCGAACCCTTCGATGCTATGTCTTTTGTGCCAGCTTCATCGTCAAATTCCTCTGATTCATATAATGGTGATTATGCCCAACGCTTCCTCCGGGGGTGGAGGGCAGCCTAGAACCGCTACTCCGAGGTGACCTGAGAGAATGGCTAGCTCGAGATTCGTCTCAGGGCTTCTCCGGCCACTCTTCATGCGGCCGAGGAGGAGGCCAGCGCTATTCGAGCGTAGCTGGTCAAGTCTGACACTGCGATGATAGGTAAGATGGGCTTCAGGGATATCTTTATTTTGATTTCAACTGTCTTTATCTTGATAGTTCCCCCGTTTCTGTGATCATCAGCCTTAACGATGCAGTTGGAGTCTCTCCAACTTATGGCAAACGTGGCTATGGATGCCGTCAATGCCCGCGGCTCCCTCATCGATGCTCACCTTCACGACATTCCGGCTCATGTTCAGGAGGTCGCCCTCCATGATGTTCATCATGGCGTGGCGGTGGCGCTGACCGTGACGCAAGTTCAGACTAAGCACGAGCTCCATGCCATGGAAACTGGTTTCCCAATGGGTGATGGCCCTAAAGAACATGAAGACTTGCTCAAAGAGTTCATCACGGTAGCGGAGGCCATAGTGGACATCACATCCACCCAAGATGTGGTGAACAAGGTCTTTGATTAGTTTGTATTTAGGATAAACCAATGAATGAAGACTCTTGTTCTTTTATGATCATGTCTCAATGCAATGCCTTCATGTATGACTGTGAATGTTTCTATCTTTTGTTTTTTGCTCTATAGGCGATACATATCGTATCAGCTTTTATTACCTTTGAAGATTTTCATTTTTTGAACTAGAGGCGATACCCTTCTGGTACCGGCTATTAGAGCTGAGAATGAATCGGCTATCAGATGTTGATCAGATGCTAGGATAACGTCCCATAGAACTTTCAATATCAAGGTTAGATGAGTAATTAACCCAGGTCAAGCGCCCTATTAAGCAAAATAGAACTTCTCTTAAGAAATCCATTAACTCTGAATCACATTTGCACTTTAACTCAGCATTCACATACGTCGACATAAACCCATCTCCAAGACTTAATGCTCATTTTTCCTTCTATCCAATGGCCGACATGAAGCTATGACTTTTCTACTAAAACAAACTCTTAGAGTCGATCGCTTGCATCGGCTGTTGGCTTCCATTGCTGATTTTAATGAAGCCTCCTTCCCATGACTTGCCAGAAAAACACTCGAAATCTCCTAGTTCCCAAAAGACTGGATCGGCTGTCGTGATGCTTACGGACTCATCAGCATGAACCAGTTCGACATCATCTCCATGCTGAATCAAACACTAATGCATGGTCGATGGTATGCAGCAATTCGCATGAATCCAATCACGACCGAGGAGTAAACTGTATGATCCTTTCCCATCAATGACAAAGAACGTGGTGAGCAGAGTTTTACTCCCGATTGTCAGTTCGACGTTCATTGCCCCCCGGGTCTTGGATGTATTTCCTCCGAAGTCTCTAAGCATCATGTCGGTCTCAAGCAAATCTCCTGGTCCCTTGCCAAGCTCACGGAAAGCAGTGTATGGCATAAGACTGACAAAAGCACCTCCGTCGACCAACATCTTGTTCATCGGCTTCCCATCAACAAAACCTTTCATGTATAAAGCCTTTAAGTGCCGATGCTTGACTGGCTTATCAAATATTGCTTGCTACACAACTGTTAACTTGGCAACCATCTCTTCATACTCTGACTCATCAAAGTCTGAATAAACTTCCTGATCTGCCGGAGCTCTGAATTCTGATGGTAACAGAAAAGCCATTTGGATATTAGCCGATGGTTGCCTCTTATCAGCTATCTGCTTGATACGCCATACTTGAGTTTTACCAGGTGCTTGAGCCTATTCCATCTCTCTGTTCCTTAGGCACTGCACCCTCCTCTTTTGGCTTCTCATCAAATCTCCTGGGCACCACTGGCCTTCCTACCACGTGTATATTCTTTTAGTGCCTTCCTCTTCATGATCAGCCTAGTTCTGTCCAATGACTCTTTTCCCCAACCGATCATGAACACTTTTGTTTTTTAAGCGCCGATCCATGTTGTTATAATGATATGCATCTTGAGCACGGATAGACCAGTGGTTGGTTCGAGATTGCCTATACTCCCTATATTGATTGCTTCATTCTGGATAGTCATGTCTACTAGGCAACTTCAAACCTTCATTCCAGCAATGTCTAAAGAAGGGACAATTCCAATGTAATTTAGCTTGTTCCCTTTCATACTTCTATTCTTCTAATTGATGCTTGTATGCTTGATCTTTTAACTGACACTGATAATCCTTTTCCTTCTGCCGCTGCCATTTATTCAACAGAATCTGAGATGTGACTCGTGGCTTTGACGTTTCTGCTTTCGATGTCTTCCCCTGCTCATATCAGCTCTTTTGTTCGGCACGACGTCTTCTAATCTCTCTATACTCATCAGTCGATATTTGCATTTCGGGATCGACTGTTCCAGCTTCTCTCGATTTGGTCGATGTTAGGACCTTGGTTTTTCCTTTGAATAGCCTAGCATCAACCATGTTCTGATCTCCTAGGAAAAGGATTATCATCGACTTTCATCTTCCGAGGTGTATCGAATTTAAGCCTCCCTTGCTGAATAGCTCTCTATATATGCTGCCTAAAGATTCTACATTCATTAGTGGAATGAGAAGTAGCGTTATGGAATTTGCAGAACTTCTTGTTCTTCAACTGATCAGGGGGCAACATGACATGACCATCGAGCAACTTGATCTGCCCCTTCTCAAGCAAGAAATCAGAGAGCTTGTTTGATTTGGTAACATCAAAGTCATAACTCTCCTTAACTCCTCTTCCCCAAGGATTTGGCACCATCACTGTCTTCTTGCCCCAATTCCATTCAGCTGTAGCAACCTCTTCTTCTTTATCTTCATAGCCGTTATCGACTGAATATGGATCATAAGCTTCGGCCACTAAAGTACTCTTCTGGAATCGGGTATCTCTGTGTATGCTCTGGAATTGGCTATTAAGTGCTGCCACTCGTTGAGCCAATTGACCCAAGTTGTCAAATTCCTATCCCAGTAGTTTCTCTTTCCACATTGGCAGCATTCCTTGGATGGCCAAAGCAGCTAACTGATCATCGGCCAAGCTCAATGAGAAACATAGGTTCTTAGTCTCTTGGAATCTCTAAAGAAACTCAGTGCCTGATTCATTAGTCCTCTGTCTAATGGTTGTCAAATCAGTTATTTTCTTCTCTCCAGTCCCAGTGTAAAAATATATATGAAATTTCTTCTCTAGGTCTGCCCAATTGGCAATGGAGTTGACTGGTAGTGACGAGAACCAAGTGAAGGCCAGCCCTGATAGGGACAAGGAGAAGAAACAAACTCGATGGGCATCCTCAACTGATGCTTCGCCCAATTGTGTAAGATACTGACTCACATGCTCTATTGTGCTTGTACCGTCTTGACTAGTGAACTTGGCGAATTTTGGGAGCCTGTAATTTGTAGGGAGGGCGACCAAATCATACCATTCTAGATATGGGCATTTGTACGAAAAAGTCATTCCTTTTGGCTTTAGACTGAACTGATTCTTCATCATCTCGGTCACCTTGAGCAGCAACTCGTCAGCTTGCGGATTCGGATTTCTCGGTACTTGCTGACCCATCTATGGATTGAAATCCCGCATGCCTTGATATCCTATATTTGGTATCATGTGGATGGTGTTATAATCTATGCCATAATGATAGCCTTGTGGAATCTCAATCTGTTGGGTCCTTTGCTGGCTTGCTGCTTGAAGTCTCTGATTATAGACATAAGGATCTATATCTCTACGGATCCTTTGAATTGATGGTGCTATTTTCTGAGCCGATGACGGTATGTGGCCTGATGTGCCAAAATTGATCATCTAGTTTTGACTTTGCCCCGCCGGCTGCTGCACACGCTGTATTGATGGTCCAGGATTGTACTATATCTGATTTGTAGCAGTACCCGGAGTTTGTTCAGATGAACTTTGTAGTGTCTAGATGTCACCATTACCAGTTGGTGCTGCTTCTTGATGGCTAGTACCGACTTGATTAGTCCCCTGAGTCGACGGATCTAGAATATTATAATAAGTCGATCCAACCTAACCAACTAGAATTCCATGAATCGCCTCTTTCATGGCATTGTGAAATGCATCAATGAAAGCTTCATTGTGGCTTGATAGAGCATCACGAATAGACTTGTCTATGGCTTCCATAAAGAAACGCCTTTCTTTAGCTTCGACTGTATCTATCTGTCCATGTAGTAGAACTCTTGGTAGTGGAAATTTTTGAATAATTGTGCTGTCACACGTTTTGGTGTAGGACAGCAAACACTTCTTCTGAAATTCTTCTATAGCTTTGTTGATGGTATCTTTATCTTCATCAGGTAGCTCTTCATAATGTACCATAAGGATGTTGTCATTGTTGTGAACCGCCATGACGATTGTGGTGTTCCACCGGGTGTGCTAGAAACGTGTGTCAACATAGAATTTCGTCCCATGCCAAGGACACACGCAGCAAGCAAGAAGGGTTTGCTTGATGGAGTAGATCCACCTAGCTTCAGCGCAGGGGTGGTCGATCCTATGCAATCCTCCTGAGGCATGCCAGTCAATTTGACCCTGCAATTGACAAGGAGAGAAAGTTCATCAGTAATTAAGGGCGGAACTTGTCGGTGTTGCCAAATAGTCCCGAATGTACGGCTGTGAGAGCCGATATGGAAGGAAATCGGCTAAATAGCTGATCCTAGTATATTCATGAGAATAAGTCAGTTAGAGCTCATGGGGTCGTGTGAAGAAGAATCGGTTATCATTCAGAATAAATATCATTTAAGCAAACATTAATCAATGGCAATAAGATATCGATGATGGTCGGTTTATACTGAGCCAATGATTACAAGTAACCAAACTCCTGTTTATGTAAAGAAATAATTCAACATCACTTAACCATTTAATAAAGATAAATCTAATGAGCATGTTAGATCTCATCTATCACCATGACCAGTGGGGCATGAGGCAGAATCATGCAAGCCGTAGAAACAACAATAGACTCATTGACCCTAACTCATTACTAATATTAGTGGGGCATGAGGCAGAATTATGCAGGCCATAATGCAATAACAAGATCACGGGGCTAACACATCTTTCAACTTATCTATACTTCAATGATCTCGTGATGTGAACTGTTTGTGAAGGACTCGATATCAGCTAAACAGTCGATTTAGGCATAGCGCACAGTTAAGGTCATGCCTTCTCAGGAACGGATCTGTCAACTAACGATCCCCACTCCACGGTGCTAACAGTGGGGTGAGAGGCAGAATCCCACAGGCCATGATAACAGGCCATGGAATGGTTCTTGCTAACCAATAGATCTACTCAAGATCGAACATGCCTTAACCGCACACTATGCACAATTAAGATTGATATAAAATAGCCAATAAAAACATAACTCACAGTTTAAGATGTAGATTAGATCAGTTTAAGATTAGCAAACGATGGGTTAAATAAGATATAAGGCCAATTCAAATCAATCTCAATCGGGCAGAGTGATATTGCTATAATTAGATAAACAATGAAAGCAATAAGCAATATCGGTAACTTAATGAATCTACCAAAGACTGCCATTCAAAGGTAGAGCCGATAACTTGACCTCAATCTAGTTCAAGCAGTGGGGTGTGAGGCAGAATCACACAGGCCATACTTGAACTAGGCAAGAGTCGATAACTAGCCTATACCAGAGTCACAGTGGGGGTCGACCGGATCGATGCAGCCATACGAACAGAGGTATAAACCATGATGGTACTTACAGACAAGCAGTGGAGGTCGACCGAATCGATGCAGCCATACTTGCTGAAGAACTCACTGAGATCTACTCTACTCCTACACCTAAGGGGTGGCTGGAGTCGTAAAAAGTAATTGACTTGTATTTGATTGATTGTTGTCCTTTTTTACAATAGCCGGGGTTTGGTATTTATACCCGGAGTCTAGACATGAATCCTACTCGAGTACAATTTGTTACAATCTTTGGTATGAAAAAAATATTCCTATCTTAAGATAACTTCAACTCTAATCTTTCCCCTTTTGTAGAGTCCGATATGTATGTTTTTGACGCCAGTCATATCCCATCATCATCATGCACTGATGTCATTAAGAAAGAATCGATCCAGTGTCACATTCGATCCAGCAGATATCAACCTTTACTCCATCGACTCCTTGATTGGTATAATTTTGGAAGCCTATGAGTTCCCGTGCTCTTCTCCCAAATCTTGGTGTAAACAGGAGGCAGTAGAGGTAGCGGGTGAGCATCAGCGACTCACAAAGGACCTGGTTGAGGCGATGGTTCGGTCGAAGATGCCCTGAGCAAGGTTGGCCACGTACATGTGGTGAGCTCAGCAATGAGCCACGGTGGACACAACCGCGTTAGCATTATTGGGACAACAGTAGGGGTACGGCTTAGGTGTGCATGGCGAGGAGGGGTTCGAAGCGAGTCTAGCAGTGCAGCCAATTTTGCTCAAGGTGGTCAGATGGGAGCTACCCTTGGTGATGGGCGGACTCGGACTTATCGGCATGGTGGTGGGAAAAGCTCCAAAATTGAAGCTCGACTAGGTGCCATTCAAGGCAGGGTGGGAGTGGGTAGCTAGGCAGCTATGTGATGGAACTAGCGATGTGACGAATCGGGCAATGGTGACTCCACCCTACTTATTTTTAATGGTGTGGCTTAGTCCACCAAGGCAGCAGCAAAGAGAGAGGGGAGGGGGTAGGTCAGAGCTCAGCTCGTCCACACCTTGGTGAGATGTGAGTAGCACAATTAGGACACCCATGTGCAGGCGCTATGGACAAGGCGTGCGCACATCTGACCGGTGTGGCCCGCATGGCCATAATGTCTTAAATGACAAGGTGACACTGAGGTTGGCCATGTGCACACGGTAGTGGCGGCCTTGAACTAGGCCAGCAGCGATGCAGAGGGTACAACAGATAGGCGCGGATGCGACGGTAATGCGATGATAGCGGCAGCATCGTGGTGCAAGGCTGGTCAGTAGTGCAGCAAAGTAGCAGTGGGCGGACAAGACAGCGAGGTGTTGGGGTTCAGTGTGGCCATGGCGGCACCACTAGTGACAGCGTGAGGTAGGGCAGCAGGGCACGGGGCCAGCAGCTCACTGCGTCTAGCCTTGGCCAGGCCCAGGCTGCCTGACTGACCCAGTGTGGCGGCACGGGATGACCACGCAAGACGCGGCCCTATGCGCGATGTAGGGTGGCCGTGCGGTGACCATGCGCACGGCACCAACCATCCCAAGGATGTGTCATGCACGATTTTAAAGCGCCCAAAATGACTAAACGGTTGCTTTAGGAGCCAAACCATCTTCACCATGCTCAAGATGGAATATGAGACTACCAAATCGAGCTATAACACTACACCACCCCTTAATCCAATCTCTCAAAATAATTTGCTAAACATAAAAATGACTAGCTGTTAACAAACTTGGAAATTTTCTAAGTTTTTGAGTTGAACTTGATTTCAATTTGCAATTTCTAAGCTAGTAGAAATATTAGCTAGTAATATCATTTTTCGACAGCAAGTATTTCACTATCATCTACAAAGTTTGTACTTCAAACTTTATTTAAGTATCACACACATGTTCTATAGTATTTTTGCTTAATAAAAATTGGTTTTCAACCCTACTTGATATACAGGAGCTATTGAATCAACTTGCATTTTGTAACACCCTAGGTGTTAAGCATGCATTTAGCCTTGGCATTGCATGAGCACAAGCATCATTGATCATTCATGAGCATAAGCATCTCAAATATTATCTATATGTTTGCTTATATTGCATGTGTTGTCACTAAGATGCTTTGCATATGCTAGGGTTTACATGTAACCAATGTACAAAATGGTTGTAGAACCCTAGGAGTACCTTAAACATGTTTAGAATGTCATATGGAACAACTTTGGTATTCATGACTAAGGCTAGTTTGGTCTCTAAGTCATGGTTATAGTGTAAATCATCATTTTCAAGTTGAATGTTTGTCCTAAGTTGAACTATGTCATAGAGTGTTTGCATGGCAGTGCACCCTTAAGTAAAGTTGTAGTACTTGATTAGAGTAACAACTTTTATTTTTGGGTCAAGGTCTAATTCTATGCCGAACTTGATCATTTAGAGCTCACAAGTATCAACATTGTACTATTTTTGGAACTTTGAAATTCAAATTGGTTTCACCGTTTCAATCTGCCTGACTTTGAGATGATTTAACTTCCTAACCGTTGCGAATTAGAAGATGGTTTCTAAAGCAATCTTGTAGCCCTTGCATAGCTCTACCACTTTGATTCTTACAATTTTTGCTGAATCACACTGGTTTGAGAGATGTTGTGTGAGCAAGTTGACGGGTTCAGTCGGACTGAAATGACGTCGGGCGTTTTAGGGCTGGCCGATGGTGGCCAATCGCCATCAGGCTGTGCCTGCCATCTCATGGTCATACATCGGCACGGGTCCCACTCGTTAGGCTAGGGCGAGCTTCAATACCATAGCAACACGCCCATCTGCTCGCTCTCACTTAGTTCCTCCTTTACTCGCTATCGCACCCTCCCGCAATAGCGCTCTCGCCGCCAACACCATTGCCGGCCACTCGACACCTCACCATGCTCGCACTGCTCCCTCGCCATAGCCGTAGCTCTGCCGTCCACCCACTACCTCGTTGAACCCCCTTCGTGTAGCTAGCAACGCATGGTAAGGCCCCTGTTCTGTGTCATGGCCATCGCCGTCGTTCTCGCCGCCGTGCCACACCGCACATGGCCGGGCCACCCCCGACCACCATTCACCATTCTTGCATGTGCACTAGGTTCATAGTAGGGTGTAGAAGCTTGGCAGAACACTAATTTTTGCCATCTCGACCAACTCTGATGGCGCATCATCGTCCCCATTCTGGTGTGCTACCAATAGCGCCGCCGTCGCCCTTGGGTTCGGTAATCGGCCCAACCTGCTACCCCATTGCGTGCAGGAGGTCATGGGGAATCTTGTAGTGCTAGTGTCATCAATGGAGAGCTCACTGTCAATGAACTCCGGTCGGTTAGCGCCAGTGCTCTACTTTGTGCCAATCACATGCGGGCCCGGCTGACTCTTGGGCCCTAGCTGTTAGCGGCTATAGATCTAATTCTAATGCATTTGTTTTTGAAATGTATGCAAACTTTGAAAAATCATAAGTTAAGTTGTAGATGTCCAATTTTGGTGAATGAAATTTGTTGGATTTCTCATGAAGTGTAGTATTTTATAAAAATATGAAATGCACTATTTCTAGTATTTTTTAAGGTGAGTAAAATGTAGCTAGATAAGTGCTTTTTGAATGTTTACAATCTTGTAAAATGGATAACTGGAGCTAAGAAAGTGATAAAATTGTGATTCCAATTTTGCTGGTCTTGTGTTGATATGCGCTAGCTAGGAAAAATATTAAACTTTTAGTAAACTTGATTGGAGCAGGGTCTTTCTATTTATCTATTAATAAATGGTGTTTTCTGAGGAAATTTGTAGCGACAAAAATAAGTAACATATTGACATGCAAATTTTTATATAGTATTATGGCACTAGGGTGAAGGTAAGAAAAATATAAAATCTATTGTTTGACACTTTTATATAGGGTTAACTATTTTCACTAAAATAGACCTTGCTAGGTTGTCATTTTTGTAGAGAATGTTATACATGTTCAAATGGTATGAACTTTTTATAGTAGTCTATTGGGAGCACATGGAAGCCACATTAGTTTTCTGATAATTTATTGTGCACATTTGATATATGTTTGTTATTTCACCTAATTATCTAATTAAATTAATAAAGGCATTTAAATAAATAAATTGGGCTTGACCATTATGTTTTCTTGAGTGTATTTGATATTCCTGCACTGTTGGTATAGTTCTTGATGTCCAATTTTGAATGCTTATATGCAATGAAAATATTATTGCGCTATAATTCAATTTAGAGTTGTTTTTGGATAGATTCTGTTGTTGGGTATGTTGCATAGTTAAAATGAAGTTTACTGTAGAAATGGTTAATAACAAAGTTGTAAAGAACTTCTGCATCTATCTGGTGTCAAAATTTCAGGGCAATAGGCCAAATAGTTTAGGAGTTATAGTTGTTTCAAGTTGGTCTCCCAAAATGCTTGTCCTCTAGAATTTTTGGACAGATCTAAAAAGATTGCCTGTTTTGGTTAGGATAGAGTTTGAATTAGCTTTTGGTGATTAAATAAGAGTT